>NW_006441953.1:25709516-25717516 GCF_000325575.1 Pteropus alecto | reverse complement strand
GGCGGGCTATGTGGCCTTGAGCAAGTGGCTGTCTATATCTGAGCCTCGATAACCACACCTGTAAATGGGAGTGATGTGGTGACAGTGCCTCCCTCACAAGCCTTACACTGAGGAGCAGGTGAACTTAGGCACATTAAGTCCTTGCACTGCGACTCGGAATTTCCTAAGTGCTCAGTAAGTGTGAGTGACGGTTGTTGCTGTCATCTACTGTCATCGCCATCGTCATGTTCTTCACTGTCATAGTCATTCTCTGCCTCGTTTATATACATTTTTTATTTCCAGTGTGCTTCTCTCACTCAGTGTCAGGCCTCAGAGAGCTAGCGTTATATTTTAGGGGTCAGTGTGGAGGGTGAACTTGAGAGGGAGAAACCAAACGGGCTTTCTGGACTTTCCCTTCTGCTATTTTATCCTGAGCCAGTGTGGAGGGTGAACTTGAGAGGGAGAAACCAAATGGGCTTTCTGGACTTTCCCCTCTGCTATTTTATCCTGAGCAGTTCTGCCGGGGTGTGTGTGTGTGTGTGTGTGTACGTACATGCTTGGTTGTGATGTAAAATTTATTTCTTGTGTGTGTGTGTGTGTGTGTGTGTGTACATACATGCTTGGTTGTGATGTAAAATTTATTTCTAATATGATTTGTAGTTTAAGGATCTTTGAAACACACTGCAGTAGAAGGAATTCCTGCAGTGATAACCCCTAAGGTTCCATCCAATTCTGGGTCAATAATTCTGGAATTCTCAGGACTGAATTAAAAAAAATTGAAAAAAAAAGTTAGTCTTTTCCAGCACCGAGAAGGTGTGTCCCTGGGCATGGCTGAAACACAGACATGAGAAACAAGTCACCAACCACGTAGTTATCACAAACACAGTGCATGACGGAGTTTATAAGCTCCAACGAGAAGTCTCTGGAGAACCAAAACTCAGAGACTCTTCCACTGCTGTCACAGGAAAGTATTTCAGTGGCTTAAATCACAGACCTCATGAATCTAAATGGCCAGACTATTTAAATTTCTAGGCAGAGGAGTCTCGGAATCAGTAAACGCCTTACCCTCAGTTCCTCGTAGGGGTCCTCATTTGTGTTAATAAAATTCTCACTAGTAGGCTCACCACCAATAATATTTTTAGGAGTGCATTGGTGCCAACTCTGAGCTATGGTACGGCGGTACCATTAGACACATGAGAACAATCTGACCACAGAACACTGGAAGACCTCTTAAAAATTCCAAAAGGAGTTTTAAAACACTAATTAGGACTTTTTTCCTCTTAAAGGAGAAAGGGCTGCCACTTGGCAAAAAGCCCCAGGAGCAATATGTTATTACAAACACACTTAGCTTTTTTGGAGTAAAGTGACTGAAACTGAAAAATTCTGGTTAAATTATTAACTCTGTAACTGTCCAACCCACAAGAGCAATGGCCCAATTTAACAGTAAGTTAATATTTATTGAGCACAAACTACATACCAGGCATCACAGCAAGTGCTATGGGTTGGCTGAAAAAACCTATCAGAACTATTTTCTGCTATGTGAGTCTCATTGGTGTGCAATTTGATAGTAGAAATGGGCTGCACCCAAATGACAAACACAGAGGTCAGGCCATGGTAAGGATGAATTGTTTCTGTGTCAAAAACCTCCTATGAAGAATGGTAAGACAAAAGAAGAGAAGATTACATAACCAACATCATAAATGAAAAGGAGGACAAAAGTAGAAAATTCTAGAAAAGAAAAAAATGTGCTAAGTTAAGTGGTTGCCTGGGGTTGAAGATGTGCGATGCTATTGACCAGCAAGGCTCCATGTTTTGTTCGTTGTCATACTCTCCTGGGTACGCACGTTTGTCAAAGTTCTTTGAATTGTACACTTGAAAGTTCTTCATTTTACTGTACATGAATTACATCTCAATAATGTTTAAGGAAAAAATGAAGGTAACTGTTGGGAAGAGAAAAACTGCAATTATTCAAAGATAGGAGCCAAAGAAACTACGCATTCGCTGTTGGATTAATTAAGTTAATATGGTAAGATTGCTGGGTATGCGGTCCATACAACAAATCAATTGTATTTCTAATGAGCAACAACAAACAAACAAAAAAATGAAACCCAAGAGAAGATACTGTTTACAATAGCATTATAGAATACTCCATGGCTTAACTATCAGTAGAGTTTACACAGTCATTGTAAAATATCCTTGGAATATTGATATTAGTTTCTAAGCAAAATTATGGTAGAATGATAATGGTGGATCAGGTGAAATTTGATGACAGCAGGGAAAAGGTTCTGGGAAGAAAGTTAAGTACCTGTCGCTAGTAATGAGAAGAGGATGATGATTAAAACGGAACAAGAAATGACAATGTAGGTAGTTAACTTAGAAACATAGAGGTAGATATGAAACAGTAATTCAATTCTTAAACTACGTGCGTGCATAGCTTTTACAAAAATAAATAGCTTTAAAATGAGAACACAGACTTTGGAATCAGGCAGCCCTGAGTTTGAAATCTATCTCCTCCATTTTCTAGCTGTGTAACCTTGATGGAATCACATAACATTCCCAAGGCTTAGCTTTTTCAACTATAAACTAGGAATAATAGTACCTACTTCATAGGGTTGTCATGGAGATTGATGTAGGGAGAAGTATAGTCATGGGCAGTGAAATGCTTAAAACCAAAACTGATTGTGGTAAAAAAAAAAAAAAATGTGATTGTGGCCAATTCTTCCTTCTAAGGCACAGACAGCGAGGACCTGGGAGACAGAGGAACACAACTGAGGTCAGTGGAGTTCAAGGTCTCTCTCTACCAAGAGCAGCTCCTCTCAAAGATCCCTGGGCGGGAGGAGAGATGGAAGGAGAGAGAGAGAGATGCAAAACAGCTCTTCTTTTACCAAGGCATTTTAACGAGTTTGGGTGGCCAGTTGTCACTGTATGTGTTTCTCTAGGACCTTGAACCCCTTCATATCTGTAGGGGCCCCCATGGGAGGTAAGGCCGACATACAGGGGCAGTGGGGTCACAGCAGACTCATGGTGGTGGTGGGATGCCAGCTGGGTCCTCTGCCCTCCGACAGAGGCTGCGTGTGATTTCACTCTGGTCTCCCGATCTCTCTTTCGCCTGCCCATTTCCTGGGCCTGGTTCTTCACCCGCCCTGTTGATTATTGAGATCTTTAATTTCTCTCGGCAACCACTTCTGCTCAATTCATCCAGAATCCATTCTTCTTACCTGCAACTAAGAACGGTATTGGATGCGTGAGTCTTTAACATGCAAAAGGTGATTTGGATTTGAATTTGGGGGAAGGAAAAAGGCTGGGAATGAGTTGGGCTACTCTAAAAGAGATGGAGAAAAATGCATGTTTTTCAAAGAGACAAGAAAAGGGAAGAAAAAAATGGAAAGAGAGAGCGAGAGCAAGAGAGAGAGAGAGAGGAGCCAACCAGCATGACAGAGTGACTAAAGGGACATTTAAGAAAAGAATTTTGATGACTAGCATTTGATTTTGAGTGATTTGCATTGCTATTATTTCATTCCCGTCTCTGGCATGCCAAACTACCAGTGAAGTCAGATTAACTGACACAGGTCTCATGTGGGTGGAGATTCTTTAGTGAAAACCAAGGGAAAATGTGGCTCAGTGAGGAACAGAATAAGAATAAATCGTGCCACACATGGTGACAATATATAAACCATACTAACACAGGAGTAGCTTTAGAGATGGTTGGAAAAGCCTTAAAGTGCCCCATCTCACCTCCACCCTTGAAATCTTTCAGAGATTGGAAAAAGCGAACTGTCTATATACAGAATGGGATTTGAATCTTTTCATTTGAATCTCCAAAGACAGCCTGTCTCAGCTGACGTTTGGGTTCGAAACAAGAACTGAACCAGAAAGTAATAAATTGAATCTTCTTCAAATGTGAGGTCTGAAGGATTTCCAAAAGCCTGTGTTTTTCCTCTATTTTTAGAGCCCACCTGGAGAGAGATGTGGGGGCCTGTGTCCACGCTTGTCCGAGTGACTCAGGGAGTAGCTATGAGTCTACAGTTAGAACAACATCACCAGGAATGAACTAGCAGGAAGAAAGGTGAATTTTCTCAGAAAGAACAAAGGGTCAGAGCCAGGGAACCCGAGTTCAGAAATGAAATCCAAACCCGAGAGCAAGAAACACATGTGGCCAGGAGCAAAGCGAAGAACACCTGCACGCAGGAGAGGGAGATGCTCGGGCTGACATGTGTTGCTACCTGGGAGGTTTTGACTGACCTGGATGTTCAGGTGAAGGAATACACCTGTGACCTATACTGAAATCTCCTCACCTATTAATAAATACTGAATGCCCCTACCCACGCTTCTCACATAAGTAGAGTCACGATATATGCTGTCTCCATCACTTACTGTACTTCTTGCTTCTGTAGAACAGGTCCTCAGCCTGGTTTGCCTTCCTCCTACAAAACCCATCTTAAAATGGACTGATTCTGCTGTTTCCGAACTGCCCTTCTCTTCACTGTTTTAGCATGTATACGCCACATTTTTCAAGTTGTATATCAATGTGATATTTGTCAGGAGAAGTTGTGAAAGACTTTGAAATGGGTAGAAAATATTTTTGGGTGTCCAGTCTAATATACCCTTCTGATTATTTCTGCCTTTCAATGTCTTTGAACTGTTTTACTACTCTGTATATTGTGGAAAACTGATAATAATGCAGACTATGCCTGTCTAGAGAAATGCAAATGAGTTGTGTCCAGTGGAATGCACTTGTTTATTGCCCTGTGGATTTTGACCGGTTTTCACCTATTAAGCAAATTCGTTTCAGCATTCCTGATTGCCTTATAGCAGATACTTTAAACTGTTTGTTGACTGAATAAATCACATCAAAGCTTAAAATATAAATCATAAGAACTCATCACTTAAGGTCTATGATTCTTATAGGTAAGATGGTATTAATAGAGTACCATGCTAAGGGATATTGTCCACACTGCCTCCAGGTCCTTCAGCCTCCATGGGTTCAGCTACCCACTACTGCTCTCTGCTCTCATGCTCAAACAGGGCATTCTTATTCACTGCTTCTTTTTCTGCAGTCTTTGAGAGACCTTGCCTGGATGGGGTCTTTGATCTACTGTTCATCAAGGACAATAGGCAACCTGGAATGGACATAGTGGTTACACCTCACTGTGAGATACTACACACAATTACAGAGACACGAGAGACAGAAAGGAGGCAGATTGATGTAGAAGTTACCCAAGATATGTACAGACTAAATAAAATCCAATTGTAGAAAAACATATTAGTATGACTGAGTTTTTTTTTAAAACACACACATTAGCATATTCATTAAATAAGATGAACACAATAATATGCCAAACCTTTGAGAGAAGGTGGAGATTATAAAAAATGTTTTCTTTATAGACCATGTGTTTCTGTAATGTTCCAGTTTTATTTATAGTAATCACATATTACTGTGGTAGTAATAAGTAAAAATAAGAACTACAAATATTTAAAAGAAAAGAGGAAAAGCAATTAATTCTACAAACAAGAACCCTAAGATGCAGATCCAGGGCAGTTTTCCTGGGTACACGATGTAGGAAACATTAGCCTTTGTAATAGGAATTATTCTCGATCTAAGTGTGAATGGAAATGGGGTCAGCAGTGTTATCTTCAAACACAAAACACAGCAACATTTTCTTCCTAATGGCTTTTAAAGTACTCTCTTACAGAAATACACTGGGTGGGCAGGGGGGATGGACAAAGCCTGTCAATAAGAAATTTTTACCATTTGCTAGATTGTTCATAGCTTACAAGGAACCTAATGCCAGGAATACTTCGTCAGATAAATCTTCATATCACAAATCTCAAATGCTTTCTAGGTTTAAACGATATCAACATTCAACAAGCTCGTTTTTAAAAGCATTTATTAAGCATCTAATAGGTACCTGATATTCTACTATTTTTTCCCACGTGCTTATTTATGTGTTGATTAACTTTATCGAGTAGGTATTCTTTTTCTCCTTTTCTTAGATGAGAAGACAGAGGTTCAGAGTGGTTAGGGAACTTGTCACAAATCCAGTCGGTGACAGAAGCAACCTGATTAACAGCCACCTGGACGTGAGATAAGATGAAATGTGCGTGAATGAAGGAAATAGAAGATTCCAGCCAGGTCTAAACCACAGTCACGAGCGAACACAAGTCTCTCATTTCATGGAGGACTCGCCTGACACAAATGGCCCAAGGTTTCCCATCTATATGAATCTAAGACTTTCCAGTACGCTTTGCAGATGGCTTTCCAAGCACAAGTTCAGAGGTGCCTGAACCACACACAGACTCCCAAGGAAACATTCCTAGACTCCTGGGGCTGGGGAAAACCTCAGGCTCCTATGAGCTCTGATCCATACGATCACTATAAACTCATGAAGAGTGATATGTAAGCAGAGATGACCTGCTCTACCACAGGGAAAATAAGATGCCTTAACATTGCACTGACTTATCTAAAAATAGTCCCCATTTCATATATATTCTAAGCATTTTCCCCTTAAGGCCATTCTGTTCACACTTTGGATTTGAAAGATATGGTCATCATACTGATAGCTTAATAGCAACACTGCAATGAGGGGGTGTAGACCCACCGGCATATTTCACCTTGAAAGTAAAGAAATGTGAAGTTGTGGCTATATTTTATACCATCACAAGGGGGCAGCAGTGTGCAAATAACGCCTCTAACTGCTCTGGGCCTCCAGGGCTTGGCCTGATTTGGGAGGAGAATGCAGCTAGCTAGCTCTCTTTCCCCATATGCCTCTCAGATTTAAAACAATGGTAATGTAATCATTTACGTCCTGCTCTGGAAACTGTCAGAGCTAATTTATTTCATATGAAAATACACTGACTATTCACACATGCATCCAAGTCTTTTCAGAATTCAAGTTCTGCTCATTCAAGCATTCGCTCAGCTAACCTTCACTCAGAACAAACTGTACATCAGGCACTGCACGGGGACAAGCTCAAACACCATCTGTTGCAGAAACAGGCATTGCCACCCCATCTAAAATCACAACTCTCCTTTCCAGTTGTTCTTAAGCACTTACTTTCTTATTTTATTTTATTTTTCGTTTATCTGCCCACTCCTTAAGAGTCGAAATTTTATCTGCTCTGTTCATTGGTGGATCCCCAGCTCCTAGAACAGTGCCTGGCACACAATAAGAGCCCCCCAAAAAATTTGTGGAACAAATACATATAATGTTATTGACACATGCTGCAGTGGAGGTGGGCTTGCAGATCTCCTTCTGAACTAGGTATTGCTAAATTGTCCCTGGAGTGATGGTCCATTTTCCATTCCCACCAACGGTGGATAAGAGTGACGCTCCAGAGAGATATCATTTGATAGCAGCATTCAAAGGGACTTGGGACATCACTTAAACGCTCCTTTTCTAGCAGAGGCAGCTGAAGTCAAAGGGGAGGAGAGATTTGCTCAGGGCTACATCGATCTGTTTTTTTTTTTTTTTAATTATTATTAGTTTCAGATAGACAGTACATTAGTTAGACGTTTATATAGTTTATGAAGTGATCCCCCGATGACTCCATCAGCCGTCTGGCTCTACACACAGCCCTTACATGACTGCCGACTGCATTCCCTATGCTGTGCTCCCATCAGCTACTAATTTATTCCTCTTTAACCCTTCACCCCTTTCTCCTGGATCCCCAACCTCCTTTCTGGGTATTTATCCAAAGAAAACCAAAACAGTGATTTGTGAATCTCTATGCCCCGCCCCCTCCATGTTCATAGCAACACTACTCACAATAGCCAGGCTATGGGAACAACCTGAGTGCCCATCAACAGATGATGGGTAAGGAACTTGTGGTTCATGTATACAATGGAATATTACTCAGCCGTAGAAGATGAAATCCTATGGTTTGCAATGACATGGATGGACTTAGAAGATATTATGCAGAGTGAAATAAGTCAGACTGAGAAAGACAAATACATTGATCTTGAATGGCTGAGTCAGGTTCCATGCTAAGATTCCTGAGTCCAGCTCATCTGCTGCCTACAC
>NW_006441953.1:25704281-25709493 GCF_000325575.1 Pteropus alecto | reverse complement strand
TTTTTTATTTATTTTAAATATCATCTCATGGAACAATGAACTACACATATTAATAACCTGATTTGTATAAGATGTATTTGGTAATTGGCAGAGCCAAGTTGTGGGTGTGTTTCTAGGATCCCCAAACCAATACCTCTGGTTAGTGTCTCTGCATGAGACCCTGTACTTATCTCCAGCATCCATTTCATGCTAGGTCTTTCAGAAACATCCAGCCATTTGTTCTTCTAGACGGCCTTATGTATGTGCTATTATTATCCTCATCTTACTGATGAGAAAATATAATAATGGCATACATTGCACCCACATGGCACTTAGCATGGACTTGGGGTTGTTCTAAAGGCTCTGTCCTTATTAGCTCATTTAATTCCCTTAGCAACCTTGGAGGTAAGTACTATTGTTCTTCCTCGTTACGGATATGGGCACCAAGGTCAAGAACAGGTAAGAAGTTTGTCCAAGGCCACTTTGCTAGGGAGGGGCAAAGCTACGCTGCGTTTCCTTACTATACTCTACTTCCCTACAGGAAGCAGGGGCTCGAAACCGTAGCATACACTGGTTCCCTCTGACTCCGTTTCACATGTGGTTTTTCCACAATATCAGGCTCCAACTTTGGACCAGAAAATCCTTTCATTGGAAAGTCACAGGTCTGAAACTCAGCAGAAAGAAAGGAGACACTGATAAGACATAAGCCACTCGGGCTGCAAACAATATTTTCTCCCCGGATCTATTCTCCTCTGATTTGATGTCATCTGCCAAGAACTTTCTGCTGACGCAAAGCTCTTTAAAAAAGATCACATTGACTGAGCAAGGGATGGGCTGGAACTTCTGTGTCCGCACTTCAATCTGGGCATCCAGACTCTGGCTCTGCTGCGGGCAAGGGGATTCCCTCGCGCTTGGCCATTCCATCTGAACTGGACAGTGAACTGTTGTTACCTCATAGCCCCTTGAAAGTGGCATTTATGGAAATGAAGCTGGTTCGCTCTGTTATCCTGTCAACTAATCTGAGCTCTGAGCGCCTCTGGAAAATCATCAGAAGAACACAGTCTTAAAAAATAGGCAGAAAGTCGGTTTTCTGCTGGCTGAATCTGTTCTCGCTGATTGAACTTTTACATCTCGTATGAAACAAGTTGGCTTACCAGTCCTATACCCTTAGTTCATCTCTATATGTCTGGCTGGAATTCTGACTCTGGAACTGGAACATACTGCTGAATCACAGAGCCTCTTGCTGGTGGTGTAAAACAACGTTATAGACAAGGCTTCAGAGTTTGACGGACCAGGGATGCTCCACCATGCACTGGATGTGTGAATCTAGGCAAGCAATTTTGCCTTTCTGAGCCTCGGTGTCCTCATCTCTTAAATAGGAGTCAACATAAAGTCTTTATCATGAAGTTGTTGTAAAATCTGGCACTTAGTATATGCTCAGTAAATCATCTCATAGTATAAGAGGCAACAAAGAACCAGGTCTGAGTCCTGGCTTCACCTCCTGCTAGCTGGCTGACATCAACTCTTCACTTCCGCTCTGGCAGGCTTGACACACCCCTCTGTGAAGTGAGGAGACTGAGAGCATCCACTCTCGGGTCTCTGGCCATCCTGCAGTGACTTTCCTCTGGTCCAAACCTCCTCTAGAAAAACCTACACTGTTTTTCTAGAGTTCTCAGTGCAGATAACACAATCACCAGGGTCTCCACTGCCCATCTCTGAGAGGAAGACAGTATTTACTGAACATCTAAGTGCCAGACACTGTTTCTTTGTTTTCCCACTTAAACCTCCCAGTAACCGTTGACATGGATACCATCACCAGTTTACAAAAGAGGAAACAGGCTTAGAGAGCTTACACGACTTTCCCAAAGTCACCCTAAGCAAGAGCGGCAAAATCAATACTTCTGCCCAGGTGTGCCTGTGTCCCAGCCGCCCTGCCCCTAGATGATCTCAAGACATTGGAAAAATGAAAAATTCTCCTTTGTTAGGAGTCAGGAATCTTTGGTCTGTAAGAAATCGACCACAAATGTTGCCACTGATAATAGTCTATTTCCGACTCCATTGCAAACGCTCAAATGCAAAGCAAATAAAGAGTATTTCACAGCCCTCCGTGATGGATTAATTTATGATTTAACTTAGCTATATCGGCCTTACAGAATAATAAATTATTTAGGAAGAAACCTCATGGTAAACAATTCCAAAGAGTCTTTGGAATCCTCCCCGAATACAATGGGTTGTGGGGTTTCCCATGTTTGGGCAGATTATCCCAGCTGTAGTGACACTGGCTAGTTCCTTGCACATGACAGGAAAAGCACATATCAGCTGGAGCAAAAAAGAGGAAAACAAGGCGACAAAATGAAGTCGTTCTTGCCTTGGTTTTCTTCTATCGGATTTTCGATAACTATTAAAGAAACGACCAATAACAACCGGGAAATAACTTGATGTTTCTGGGGTTTAACATGCCCTGGGCAGCAGCCAATGAGATGAATTGAACCAAATTACTAACATGCACACGATTGTTGTCTAATCAGTGGAAGCATTTCCTGTCTCAAGGTTTGGGCGTAACATAACTGGTCCACCCTACGGGGCAGAAACCTATCTGTTCCTTCCTGTGAAATTCCTCTCTTCAGATCCTTCTCCAAGGGAAAACTTTAATTTAGTAAGGTCATAACTTAAAGTCTCTGCCAAAAACAACACAGGCTGGGAGAATACACAATAATTTTGCCACAGTAATCGTTGGCTACTGGAGCTGATGGGGGTAGCTTCTTTTTTCTCATTCCTAAGATGCTATTTTTCTATTTGGGTCATTTTAGTTGTAACAGCATGTACCAGTTTATTGGACATCAAAGCCAATCTGTTTCCTTCACTGAAAGATGCTGACTCGAACTTGAACACACACACACACACACACACACACACACACACACACACACACACCACTGAACAGATATTTAAGGGAAGTATTTCTATCTAAACATGTACTTCTTGGTAGAATTTTATTTTAGAATGAATCAAATTTTTCCCATGAGAAGTATCAGCCTGGAGATTCAGGGAGGTTGGTAGGAAGCCTCGAAGTTTGAGGCAAGTGGATGCTTTGTATTAGTCAAGGCAGATCAACTGTTATAACAACAGCCCCTGAATCTCAGTGGCTCAACACAATCAAGGTTCTTTCTTTTTGATGTCACATTCTAGCGAAAGCCAGCAGGTAGGGGTACTGTTTCATTCAAGGACCCAGGCTCTTTCATCCACTCACTCTGCTATCATTTAGGGACTTAGTTTTCTGCATCCACTGATTGCAATATCCCCGAGAGTCACAAAGTCTGTCACTGGGTACCCTGCTCCAAACAGGAAGCAAAAGAAGAGAGAGTGTTGAGATTTAGGGACCAGGCCTTTTAGGGGCATATTCTCCGGTGCCCACATCATACGGGCTGGAACTCAGTCACGTGGCCCTGCCTCACTGCAAAGGAGGCTGGGAAATGCGGTCTAGCTGTGTGCTCTAGAGAGAAAAGGAAATTAAGTGTCGATGAGCACATAGCAGTCTCTCTATTACCCAATGTATTGGGCAACTACTGTGATGGGGTCTGTGACCCTTTCTCAGGAGAGATCGATTATGTTTTTTCTGTTGCTGAGGACGTCACCTTTTCATGTCGGGGTTAAGGAAATGTGAGGAAGGGACGAAGTGAAGGTTAGGATGAAATGAGGCTGAAAGGTAGAGAGAGATCCATTGGGCGTGGAATGCAAAGATTTCGTTAAGGTTTGCGTTTGGGGTGGCTTCTATAAGGACATGTTTGGGAATGCAGTTTCCTGAAGCATGGAGGTAGTGTGTGAAAGCAGACTTCACACATAGCAAGTAGCGTGGGTCAGTCCTGGGGAAGCCAAAGCCACCGTGGGTTCCAAGGAGCAAATATGGGGCCAAGAACAGAAATTTTAGTCAAAAAGGGATTAGGAGCCAGGAAAATGCAGAATCAAAATAGGGTTGAAGGCCGTGGCCAAGAAGAGCCAGGAAATTCTGCCACAAACATGTATTTTTCCCTCCATTCTCTGAATGATCATTGAGCATCTTCAATGTGCCAGTTTCCACGCTGGAGGATCTGACAAGGAGGAAAACTCAGTCCAAAATTCTCTTTGGGTGGTTCTCACTGGGCATGTGGTGGATTCAGGAAGAGACCTAACAAAAGGGTCTTTAACAGCTGCTAAGATGCCTTCAGGCACTCGAAACAAAGGACCGTCCTTCCGATGTCCTTTTCATCCATCCCAGGAACCCTAAACTCACCCCATAATCAGCCCACATCATGGAAACGCAGAATCGGGGAATTTTAAAGTTGAAAGAAGTCTTATAAATCACTTAGTCTGGGCTTTTTGTTTTCAAGCAGCAAAAGGACGTCTGTGGCATGGCGGTTCCCCTCAGACTGTATGTGGACGACCCCCAAAGAGTCACTTTCACGCCAGACCATATACAGTCGGCCCCCTGCCTTGATGTGTGATCTACGTGGCATAAAAATGATTAAAACTATGTCGCTTCACAAGCATCTATCGAACCCCGACTTAAAGGCCCCTCGCGCTCCTTGATGATGGGCCTTTGCTTCTCTCTCCTGCCTTTTCCTTTGAACTCGCCACTACGTTTCGCTGAGGTTTCCACACGGTGGTCTTAGTACCCCTCCCTGCAGCTCTGCGGAACGTGTATGATCTTTCTTCCATTTGAATGTGTGTAATTAAATTTTATCAAATAGCTACTGCATCCGTTACAATCTCAGCACGGAGGGAAAGCACATCCAAATGGAGCTACTGAGAAAAATAAAGGACTTACTTATTTCCAAAGGCTCAAGTGGGCTTAAAGTGAAACCATGGTGTAGTGCGTTAGCCAGAGCTAGCCAAAGAGGAGAGACATTACTGGCCTCTAGGACTCCAGAGGGGCAGGGGGTAGTTAGCGGTTAACTCCAGCAGAGAGCCAAAGACTGAATCTGTGGCTTTGGGGAGCAAAGAAACCAACACACTTCGACCTACATAGGAAGAGGCAGAGGAAGGAAAACACCTCACCCTTCAAATGCCTGCACCTGCCATTGGCAGAATCTGACCAGAAGTCAGAGGTCAAGAGATCCCATTGATGCAGGTGATGAAAGTCAGCTTCCCAGCTCCAAAACAGGATGGAGACGGCCAGGTGGATGCGGATGGGCAAATGGAGCTTGCCCAGCTCTCCCACCGTTGCCAGGCGCTTCACTATCCAGAATTTCCACGG
>NW_006441953.1:25693841-25704204 GCF_000325575.1 Pteropus alecto | reverse complement strand
GGAAAGAGAAAAGAAACAAGAACATGCACTGATGATCTTCGCCAAGTGTATGAAGGAAAGAGAGGGCAGCGTGAGTGGTAATAACAAAGTCTTTCTGTGGGTGTTAGATTTACGCCGAGATCTGAATAATGAGATGGAGCCAGTCAGATGAGAGGGAGCCTTTGACACCTGGCATCTCTTCAGATAGGGGACTCCTTGGACCTCGTTTGAATGTCTATGAAATAGACAGCAGTTATTTTTTAAGAGTTGTCCCGGAGAAGGGTCCCGCTGGAATGGAAAGAGCAGTGGCCTGAGAGTGAGGAGGCCTGTCTCGCCGGCCCCGCGTCTGGCCCTCGCTGTCCCGAAGGCCTGGCCCAGGTCACCGGGTCTCTCTCTGCCTCCATGTTTTATCTGTAAAATGAAGATGGCGGCTCGTTGCCCTCCAAAGTCCCTTTCAATCCTAAAATCCAGTGTTGGACGTGGACTTCATTCATCTTTTTGAAGGTGCTTTCCCACGCTTTTTCGAAATTCTATTTTCTGCTAAACGAATGGCCAAGAGCAAGTTACATGTTCTTTAGATCTTCAGGTGAATGCCCGTTGATAGAATCTGCGCTGAGCACGAGCCGAACCCCAGGCACAGTCCTACAGGGATTAAACAATATTTGTTGGTATTCGGCCAAAAGAAAAACACAAAGTCATAAAACTAAGGAAAGAGACTGTGGTTACGGGCTTTGGTTTTTAGGAAAAATGTGTTTTACAGGTTGAGAGAGAGTAGCTGGGCCATCTTTCTGACCTCCTTCCAAAGCATGTGTGCCCCTGCAGCACCCCCACCCTGCTCACCCGCTCCCAGGACAAGCACTGACAAAGGCCAGTGGTCACTGGTCAGCTCTGGCTTCGCTGCATGCCTTCTTACATCAGCGTGAAGTCTGTCCCCAGGATGTCCCCTCAGAGTACCCATCGCTCTGTGGAATTGGACGCCTTTCAGAAATTCTAAATATCACGTTCCCTCCTCCCTCCAGATTTTCAAACGATCCATTCCGTCATCCTGGAACACTGTCTCTTCCTCTGAAAAAAACTCCCAGCTTCTCCCTCCGAGGAGTGATAAGTCAGGTCCCAGCTGAAATGTCTTTTTCATGCGGCAGCCTTCCTGCCCTCTCTAAATTAAGTCAGGCTTCTTCTTGTCATTTATACTGTGCAGAAGTCTCTCACGTGCCTTTTCTCTGTCACCTGTCTCCCCCCGAGACTCAGCGCTGGAGAGGAGCCCAGACCGTGTTTGCCGCTCTGTCCTGGCACCTAGAGCAGCGAGGGCCATTGAATGAGTGACTTTGAGAAACTCTGGGTTTTGCTAATAATTTTAGGGTCCAGAGACTGGAGTGAGAACTAAGAACTCCTTCCTACAGAGATTTAGATAAGTGGCAGGCATATTCCGGGCATAGGGTAACTTTATATATCTGTCTCCATTTAGTGAGACACTTTAAACAGTGCAAAGAAAGCATAGCCTCCATTCTGGCTGAGTCTAAATTATTTTTCGTGTGCCATGCATTGTAAACAATGATGTGTTGTTGAGTTGAAAGAGCAGGCTTTCGAACAGTGTCCACCGTGAACCCTATTTCTGTGAGGAAAGGCTTATCCACACACATGATACACAGCAAAGAAGGTCACGGGTTTTGTGGATGTATAGTGGTGGGCTACGGAGATGTTTAGAATCTCATCATAAAATCAGAAAAATGTAAATCCATCAGAATTTTGAAAAACATCGTCAGGATACAAACAACTTGAATCTAGCGGTAGGGAAGAAAGTCAATCTATGTTTATGCTACAGCTGGGCTCCCTTGGCTGCTCATCAGGAAAACTGGGATCCACATGGCTGTCTGTGCTGGTTATGTGGGGGATTTCGGGAAACTTCATCTTGCTAGTCTGAGAGTCGCTCTTCTTTTTTTTAATTGTTTTTATTTTTATAACCTCAAACAATGTCAACCCAACTTTCAGTAGGCAGTTGATGCCACAATGGAAAAAACCTTCCTAAAAATCAACAGTTTTGAAACTAAATGTTAGATGCAAATAAGTGTTATAAAGAAGGCCGTAATATTGCTTGAAATTATATGCTGAAGAGTGAATTTTGGAGTAGGAAGCAGGTGAAACAAGACAATGGTTTACCAAAGTCATCATAAAATAATAACAGAAACAATAATGGAAACCTCGAGGGGGAAAAATCTGGTTACTTGGTTACAAGATGCCCATCGCCAAGGTACCCTTCAACTTCAGGGCTATGGAATCAGCTTCACAGTTTGCTATTTTTAAGTTAGCTGAGCTCGTTAAGAAGCCATCCTTCAATCAAATGGAATTATACAGATAATATCTGGAATGATACACATTAAAATATTAAATATGAGGGGGTTTTGGGAGGGGAAGAATTATTTCTTTATATTTGTATATTTTCTTAGTTCTTAAGAATTAATATTAATTGACCATAAATCAATAAATGAAGTGTTGCAGAACCTGTAGACCACTGAAGCCAGCCAGGAGCATCAGCGGTGTCCAGAATATTTCTTTCAAGCCAAGGTGTCGTGTCCTGACACAGCACAGACATGCCTGGTGTCCTCATTGGAAGAAGTCATATCACCACCAGGAACAGTTGGCTCCTGAGAATAAATGTTACTCATTATACACATCATTGAAGGGGGGCAGGAAAAGGAGAGAGGATGTGAGGGATGAAAATAGCCACTCTCAGTACCTTCGGGCTGTTTTGAACCTAAGAAGCTATGAGTTGACGGTCACTTTATACACTTAATTCTCAGAATATTTGAAAAGACATTTTTATTCCTTCAACTAGAAGCAAGAATTCCTTTCTAAGTCCTTTATCTGAGGTCAGCCTATGACTAAAGCTTCCGCTCCAATGTCCATCTCTAAAGTTAGGATCTGAATTATTCTTCTGTCTAAATTTCTAACAGGTATCTCTGGGTGGTTCCCCAATCCGTGAGCCCAAATAGAATCGACTGCTAATTGAAAGAACGTTGCTAGTTCTGGAGAGAAATGTGGTCGTCTAGAGATTTGTGGGATGAGGAAGAAAGAAAAAGAAGTTCACTCAGGAGCAGATGTGTTGGGCATAACATTTTGTCTACACAACCATCTCTTTAAACGTTCCTCGCCCTTCTGATCACTAGCTCCAGATAAGAGTGGCTGACCAGGCCTTGCCATCTCGAGACGCCTCCACTTTCAGGCCGTGATGACTTATTTAGGGATGGACATCTGAGCTAGGCCTGGCCAATCAATTGCTCCCCAGGTCTTTTGCTGAAATTATCTGGAAAGAGATACCCGCTCTTTCCTCTAAGATCATGGTCTAGGAAGATGCTGCAAACTCGAGGCTGCCCTGAGCCATCTTAGCCTCCTCAGGAAGAGAGAAGCAATACCAAGAAAGAGAGAGACGTGCTTGCAGCTTCGTTGGAGCACTGGGTCCAGCCCTTGGAGGCCAAGTGTACTCCTTGAACTTTCCACAACAAATTTCCTCTTTTAAGTAAAGTCATTTTAGTTGACTTTGAAAAGTAGGAAAAAAAGGGCTTGCAAATGAGAAACTCCTTATTCTAGGAAATGAATGCTACTTAAATATAAAAGATAGAAAAACCTCTTGGGGATCAGAATAACTCGTTGTTCTGATCACCGGAATTCTGGGGCTCCACATTTGCTACCTGTTTTGACATATCCCTACGAACCCTAACTTCTTGGTCTCTGATATTAACGAAACGTGCCATGTTTGAGCACCCAGGAGGCATCAGACATGGTATTAGGCACTAAATTTACATTATCCGTAATTTCGCCACGACCTTCAAGGCTGGTGTTATTATCCTTGGGAACCGAAGTGAAGCAAAATGAGGAAACACGCCCAAAGTCCCCCAGGAGAACTGGCAGTGCTGGCACACGGAGGTGGCAGGGCCCAGTCCCATCCCACGTGACACTCCACCACCGCATGCCGCCGCTCACCCGCCAGGATCCCCCGGTGACCTTTCTCTCTAAAGGCTGTTGCGCCCTTGCCTCCTTCCCACCAGTACATCTGCTCAGGGTCGGGGAGGGTCGTGACGCCCCAGCCTGGCTCCTGGTTCAGAACTCACGCCAGCTCCTTTGGCTTCTCTGATCTTGACCACCACCTTGCACCAAAATCTATGTGCTAAATATTTCTTAAAAGCCCCTGCATGCTTTATTTACGTTTCCAGTAGTGTCCTGATGGGCGACATCAGGCACCACCTAAACAGTGAGCCAGCCTCCCTCAGCACTGTCCATGTTCTCTGTGTAGAGCGGCCCTGCTCTGTCCATTTTTCCCTCCTGATTCTATTCTGCTTCCATCCCTGCTAGGACGTGACTGGGCCATTCACTTCCTTTGCTCCTCCCTCCTTTAAGAGGCGGGGCTTGTTCCCTCTCACTCAGCACCAACTGTGGCTCGTCTTAAGCTGCCCTGGGGGAATACCCCTCCCTGTTGACTCGGCCCCACGGCCCTCCCACTCCGGCCCTGCTTCACAGATGGTCACTGTCCTGGGTTGGTTCTCACAGGATCCACAAAGCAGCAGCCAGACTCTCTAATCTGAATCCCCAGAGGGAAATAGAATGAGATGATTGGCAGGTATGTTAGTCTAGGTCCTCCAGGAAGCAGACGATAAGACAGGATTAAATGCGCCAGGATTTTATTGGGTAAATGCCCACGTACGAGAGAACAGAGGAAGCCGGGAGAGGCTGGGAGGCCCTCGGAACACAAGAGTCTAAGTGAAAGAGAGAGTGGGAGGCGACGTTAGGCGGAAGCAGCTCAGACGCCCGCCCTCGAGTCAAAAGAGGATTCTGCTGAGGCATCACTGAGTCCTTGAGATAAAGTCTCCCATCGGAGATGTCCCCGAGTCTCCTTAGTATCTCCACCATGCTCAGTCCTCGGCAGAAGCTGCCCGGGGAGGCACAGCCTGGGCACAAACATGACAGTGGATTTCAAACCTCAACGGACTCTGCACTCGGTGGTTGAGGGGCTCGGGGCACATTTTCACGGCCCCCACGAGGACCACTGAACCAGACAGAAGGGTTGCAAGGCAGAGCCTATTCATTCGTATATGAGATCACCTATGCATATGTTTGCAAATATATGTGAAGCACCTATGTGGCACATGTTGTACAAAGTATGAAAAACAGGGCCGATTTTCTGTGCCAGGCTACACACCAGATTTTTCTGGGCTGGATGGTCATTGAAATTCTCATCAGCCTCCTAAAAAACAAACAAACAAACAAACATGGGTCTCTCCAAAGCCCCTGGGATTTGCCTCTGATTCCCTCGACTCTGTAAAGGCCAGTCCTGCTTGGGGATTGCAGAACTTGAGACATTTCATTCCCTTACACAGAAAGGCAGCTTGCATCGTGGCACAGTGGTGTCCTAGCTCTTCCAGGATGCTCAGGAGCTCCCCTGGGAAGTGACTGGGGAGCATCCGGGGGAAGCCACTTTGGAGGACTCTAGACCGACCAATATCACATCGACTGGAGGAGCAGTTTACTTAATATTTCATATCCTGGATCATGAGTAGAAAGCCTTTGTTTAAAAGAGCACAGCGCTTACTAAGTTTTAAAGTCCAGTTTGCGATAGAATCAGATGGATTAGATTCTCCTTCATCTCTACTTCCCCAGATCCTAGGGCAGGGCCTCACATGTGGAGACATCAGTAAATGTTTCTGTCATTAGTACATGAACAAATGGGTGAACGAATGGAGTTAGCCCATGTAAATTCATCCTTAGAATGGCTCTAGTAGATGCATAATATTGTCCTCATTTTGCTGATCGCCACTGGATGTTCTCAAAGCTTACACTGACTGGTCACGGCCAAGAGATGGCTCAGTGGGAGCATGGAGATTCAAATGCAGGCCGTTTGACTCCCAACCAAAAAACCTTTGTATTGTGCTGCTCTGCAGAAACTGTGAGTTCTGGGACCTTCTTTAAAAACCTGCTCTCTATCTCTGCAGTGTCTAACTACAGAGAGCCTAAGGCTTTAACTTGTCTGGCTTTTTCATTGTTTCTCATGGGCCACGGGCAACAGCTACTGTCCGTGCCAGTTGTCAGCGTGCTTAAAAAATCGTCTGCACTCTGCCTATTTCTAGGTTCCTCAGAAGGCTTTCGGATGCTCAGAGGTTATACGCTCTCACGGTACAGATGGATTACAGGTCTGGGCGAGGGAGCTTGCAGCCCCATTGCCTCTCTTGTCATGAAGTTTCCTCTGTGCTTGAGAACGTGCACCATGCCCAGAGCAGAATTATTAAATTATAGGCTGCTGATGATGACGCAAGAGATTACTTTGTGAATAGGGTATATTTTGCTCTTGCAGAAACAGATCTCCTTGGTACTTGAAAGTTTGGATTGTGTTTTTGATGTAAAATTTACATGAAGAAAAACCTGGGACAATCGGGTTAGTTTGGAACATTGGAAATAATAATAATCGTAGCTATTCTCCCTACGGGGTTGACTCTGTGCTAGCACTTTATGAAAATTACCGCGTTTAATCATCTAACTCCCTCAACAGTAGCTACACTAAGCCTGGTTTCACAAATAAGGAAACTGAGTCTCAGATGCTAACTTGGCAAAGGAAATATAGCTGACGTGTAAATCACAATGGGGTGGAACTCGAAATGAAGGTGAGTATTAATGGCAGGATTCTAAATTATTAACATCAGTTATATTTGGTATACCATAAGGGACAGGAAGGTTGCTGTTGGTATATTTTTAAATTTCTCTTGGATTAATTAGATTTCAGCTCTTAATGGCAATAAGGCCATTAGTACATCACATCACTGGATTACAGGACGGTTTTTTAAAGGGCTAACCTTGGACAGCTCATTAGAGCCCCCTCGCCTCCCGCTTTTGGAAATCGTTTTCCACGTTAGGACCATCCCACTTGCTAACGTGATGAGCGATGATACTAGATGATACTACCGTGGGCTTCAATCCCCACATTTATTTCAGCTCCTTCACTACATCCATGAGATTCTTTGACATCTTTGCAAATGTTCTTGAAAAATGTTCTTGATCATGGACTGTAATAACTAAAAGTCCACTCTGAAGATACACGGATGGCAGAAGATCTCATCGGAGGAAAACAATTCCTCATCAATGCTCTCTTCCAAAGGTCTCAAGCCAATTATTACTGATGCTTTTTTGAGTAACTCTTCAAAGAACTCACAATATTCTGCCCAGCATGTTAATATATATTTACTGTTGTGCGGCCCTTTATGAAGACGTCTTAAAAATTTACTTATGTGTATTTTATCTTCTTTTTAGCTCATGCAGAAAATAAAGCAAAACATTCCCTTCAATCTAAGGTACGAAAGAGAAACCTATGGAAGACAACTCCCATTAAATATGAGAAAACGCAAACTGTAGAATGAATCTGAGGAAATCAACCAGAAAGGAGCACAAAGAGATAAGGAGATGGAAGACAGGAAAGTGAGTTAAGAGAGATGAAGGAGCGAAGGGTAGGATGGAACAGACATCTCCTAAGAGTTCTAGAAGCCGAGAAGGGAGAAAGCAAGGAAAGCGGTAGTGAAAGAAATATTACGACAATTTCCAAAATGAAAAAAAGGAAAAGAATTGAGCTCTCAAATTAAAAAACAACAAAAAAAGCAGACTTAGGAACAGGATAAAGTAAATATTCACTAATCATCACTAATCACATGATATTGAAATTATATAGCATCGAGGAAAAATGAAATGTATTAAACTCATAAGATAGAATAGTCAGGGGACTTTCAAATAAACACAGTCATAAATTGACATCTCCTTGGAAATAACAGATAACAGAAAATACTCAAATAACTTTTCCGAAATGCTGAAGGGGAAGAAGAGCTCTCAGAATCTAGCTTTTATTCAGGACTAACAGTAATATTAATATATTCTCAAACCAAGATATTCCCTGAAAACCTTATAAAGGAGTGTGATTCAGTGTATCAGGAATATTTTTTACTGAAATTTTAGAAAACTTAACTGACTAGAAATTACACATAGAGGTAATCTTTCTTCTTTGACAAGAAGTCTAAAGGTAAACGGCTGTCGATTTACTTATTTTTCATTTATTCATTCACGCAGTAAATATTTATGGGGCACCCACAATATATCTCCTATGTGTCTACCACATGGGACTTACATTCTATCCTGACCGCCCTACTTATAATGGAAATGAACCCCTACTTTTGTAAGCCCCATGCCTCTTATCTGTTTTGCTATTTTTTTTTTATGGCATCATTATTTATTATATCTATTGCTTGATGTTTGTCCTTGTCTGCTAAATCACAAGCTTGAGGACAGGAATTTGTGTCTACTTTGTTTACTAATGAATCCCAAATTACTAGGACACAGTAAGTGCTGTGTGTGCGTGTGTGTGTGTGTGCGTGTGTGTGTGTGTGATTGAGCTTAAACGAACTGTTCAGTAGACATAAAATAAGCAAATAACCAAGTCAACTGATATGATGTTTCACTGACTGTTTGGAAATACATTTAGAAGTTCGGACCCCACACTGGCCACATCTACACGTGGGGACCCATAAGGACAGTGCGATGTAAAAGTCACGATTTATCAACCATCCTGTAAATGTTACTTTCTTAGCAGCCCTTATTAAATGTCTGGTTTTAAAAGAAAGGAAGTTGAAATGTCTCCTGCCAGGTGGAAAATGACGTCGGACTGATGTTCGGAAGGCTTGCCCCAGGCCCTGCTCTAACCCCTTCTCTGTCTCTGCAGCAAAGTGTCCTCCCTGACTTAGTGCTGTGGCTCTGGTGACCTGATTCTGACCACAGCAGAGAAGGTCTTGGGAAGGAGAAAAGGCCTGTAGCTGATTTAGGGCAGATCTACTCTAAAGCAAGTTCCCTTAAGACCTAGGCAAGACGCACTGACAAGAGACAGAAATCCACGTCAGAGCCAGACTGTGGAGCCAGGAGTCACTCCGGCCACCTGCTTGGCATCAGCCATCCAGCTGGAGCCACAGCAAACCCAGCGGCTGCAGGTCCTGTCGCCAGTCCTTCGAGAAACTGGGTCTAGGTGATTTCCCAATCGGACCTCTTTTTCTCAAGCCTTCACACAGGAAGATGCCCTGTGGCCTCGGACACTGGATTCTCTGTATGGCAGTGAGAGAACGTTGCCCTCGGAGGGACCCCAGAGCCCTGTCCTTCCATGCAGAATCCGCCCTTTCTCAAAGGCAGGGCCTGTCTGCCCGCTGCACTTTCTATTCAGGCGGAGCTCGCAGCTGCCTTTCCATTAAATCTAAAGAAAAGTCGTTCCCTTTCCAGGGACGTCCCCTTCAAGGCAGGAAAGGATGCAATATTATGGTGCGAGGGGCAAACCTCCAACAACCTGCTTCATAACCTGATTTCTTCAAGGATAATTCCCTTCCATCCTGCAATATTATTATGAGAACTAAAGATAATGTATGTCATATTCTCAGCATGGTGCCTCATTTGGACCAAATGAATCATATGTGTTCTTATGGCTATTTTACTGGGCTGTCCTCTTTCCTGTTACCTCACCAGCTTCACACACACACACACACACAATCTCCAGGTCCCATTGGGTGGGCAGGTTAAGGAAGTATATTAGCTATGTTGATTATGAGTTGCCGTCAGGGTTTATGCTACAGAAAATGAAGTGTGGCTGGAAATGTAGTTCTAAACCACATCGAAGGCTGCCCAGCCCTGTGTAATATACTCATTTGTTTATTCACAGAGGACAGAATAATGGACTGAGGGTCTGGGTTTATGGGCTTGCTTCTGCCAACACCATGTATTTTCTTTATATTAAGAACATACTCTGCACTGGGCATCGACTAAGGACCTTACATATAGTACCTCACTTAAAAGCCCCCAAACTGTAGAATGAATCTGAGGAAATCAACCAGAAAGGAGCACAAAGAGATAAGGAGATGGAAGACAGGAACGTGAGTTAAGAGAGATGAAGGAGCGAAGGACAGGATGGAACAGACATCTCCTACGAGTTCCAGAAGCCGAGAAGGGAGAAAGCAAGGAAAGCGGTAGTGAAAGAAATATTACGACAATTTCCAAAATGAAAAAAAGGAAAAGAATTGAGCTCTCAAATTAAAAAACAACAAAAAAAGCAAACTTAGGAACAGGATAGATGTAAATATACTCACTAATCACATGATATTGAAATTATATAGCATCGAGGAAAAATGAAATGTATTAAACTCATAAGATAGAATAGTCAGGGGACTTTCAAATAAACACAGTCATAAATTGACATCTCCTTGGAAATAACAGATAACAGAAAATACTCAAATAACTTTTCCGAAATGCTGAAGGGGAAGAAGAGCTCTCAGAATCTAGCTTTTATTCAGGACTAACAGTAATATTAATATATTCTCAAACCAAG
>NW_006441953.1:25692624-25693773 GCF_000325575.1 Pteropus alecto | reverse complement strand
AAAAATTAACTGACTAGAAATTACACATAGAGGTAATATTTCTTCTTTGACAAGAAGTCTAAAGGTAAACAGCTGTCGATTTACTTATTTTTCATTTATTCATTCACACAGTAAATATTTATGGGGCACCCACAATATATCTCCTATGTGTCTACCACATGGGACTTACATTCTATCCTGACCGCCCTACTTATAATGGAAATGAACCCCTACTTTTGTAAGCCCCATGCCCCTTATCTGTTTTGCTATTTTTTTTTATGGCATCATTATTTATTATATCTATTGCTTGATGTTTGTCCTTGTCTGCTAAATCACAAGCTTGAGGACAGGAATTTGTGTCTACTTTGTTTACTAATGAATCCCAAATTACTAGGACACAGTAAGTGCTGTGTGTGTGTGTGTGTGTGTGAGCGTGTGTGTGTGTGTGATTGAGCTTAAACGAACTGTTCAGTAGACATAAAATAAGCAAATAACCAAGTCAAATCTGATATGATATCAGGTAGTCTCTCTGAGTTTCTCTTGGTCTTTCCCTTAAACTCATCACCTCATGTTCAAAAGGTGGTGGCTTCAGGCCTCCATTTAAGACAGGAAAAAAAGAAAAAGGGGTCAAGGTAGATTCTTCAAACGTCAACTTATTTTTCATTGGCCAGAACTGAGTCAAATTATTACTTTAACTACAAAGAAAGTTGAGAAATCAACTATTTCTCTTTTACAGCCTCTCTAAATGGAGGCGGCCATAGAAAATGGGATTGACTTTGGAGCTTGGATGAGCCAAAGTATGTCGGCCACATTTAGTAAGGAGGGATTTGAACAGAAGAGAGAGGCAGGGAATGGAAGACACAGTGAAAAGAAGAATAGAAATATATCTTCAAAAGAAAAAACTGCAAGAACTTTACAGTGTTTTATAGTATTCAAAGGTCTTTGTTTATCACTGTGATGCACATTCTGGAGAGAGAGATGATAAACAAAAGGGATACTGAGGAGGAACAAGACAGAAGAGCAGAATGTTACCTATCACATCGTGGCCTGTCTCACACAACAGCTAGAAAAGCAATTTCTTCTCAAACCTCTGCCTCCACCCCAAGACTTAAATTCACTCCCGCTAGGACCAAGGCCCTTAATTACCAGTAGGCGGAGGAATCTTTCCTC
>NW_006441953.1:25687842-25690985 GCF_000325575.1 Pteropus alecto | reverse complement strand
TCTTTCCCTCTCCACGAAGGAGAAAGAAAGACTTCCCTAGTGGGTGGCCCTGAGAGAAACACTTCAGCAGCAGCTCCACGCCCCACCATCATTAGTGGACACAGGCATTCTCCTCGCTGGACCTCGATTTGAGGAACTTACAGGGGAGCATGCCACCCTTCCTGAGGGTAAGTCGATCTCAGACTCTACGCGGAATTAGCAAAAGAAATAGCATTCGGTGAGGACATTTTAAGAAGCCCGTGTGGTTATACATTCAAGCATTTCTTTAATGCACCCTTAGTGGTAATAAAACTGAGGTTCTGATCTCCGTCTGTGTAACTATTATAGCTGTCTTTCAAGGGGTTCCAGACACACTGGAGATGACAGGGTTATTTAATGGTCTTCTCAAGCCCCAACAACAGGCATTTCCATTCCCATTTCGATATATGAAGAATCTGAAGCTCAGTGAGTTAAGTGACTCGCCCAGGGATGCTGAGATAGCAGATTGCAGAGGCAAAATTGAACCCAGAGCCCTTTAGCTTCAAAGCTCGTGCCCCCTCCCCACCCCTATGCTACGCCGTCACCCCAGAAAGTGAATGTTCCACCCTTGAGTTGACCTGGACCACCGATTTCCTGTTCTTAATTTTCTTCTCTTGCTCTCAGCAAAATCAAGAAGTTGGACTAAACACCAGGAAAGTTCCTCCCAGATCAAAGATTTTTCTTCGGTTCACAAAAGTTCTCCCTCTGTTTCTTCGGTGCTATGAGTCTACAGACTTTAAACTTTTGAAAGCAGAGGAGATTGTTTCCTAAAATAAAGTTTTCTATATCATTTTAATGAAAGATATAAACTTATAAGTCTATAGATGAATCATTTAGACAAATAAAAGAAGAGATGGTCTGGTTAAAACGGCAGCTGAGAACCAAATGCTTCTGGCCATTGCCACCAACTCATGAGGCTTTGAGACATCTCAGCACAAATCTAGAGCATCCTAAAACCCAACTAGAAATTCACTCAAGTATCAGAATTAACATGAATGTGGGGGCCAGAAAGCCTGGGTTTGAGTCTCAGCCACTACATTTATGTGCTCTAAACAAGTCATTTAACATTTCTGGCCCTCGACTGTCACCTGTACATTAAGAGTCTTATTACTTTCATGGTAGCTGTGATGTCAATTGTTTTCTTAAAAATGTTAAACACTGTACAAATGTTAGTCATTAGTATCCACAAGGTAGTATTCTTTTATCATTAATAAGACCATAGCTTCCTATCAAAGTTACCAGGGAATGCCACCTTAGAGACAGTATCTTAGAGATCCAGAGATGCTCTGTGGAAAATCAACAACTCAGGCCAAACAGGGTTAAAGTCAAGTGAGATCGAAGAGGCTGATCCCTGGAGTGATGCTCAGATGGCCTCTCCGGGGGGCTGAGCTATCAGCGGGGCAGGAACAGATCTTCCAAGCCCCACGGCTTCTCAGCAGCTCCCTAAAATGCTAACACTGTCCATGCAATTGGATAACATGTGTTTTCAATGTCATGCACATTTTTGCTGTGATTTGAAAGTTTTGTGTGCGGCAAAGAACTCAATTTAAAGATGAAATGTTGGGCTATAAGTCACTTCAGAGAGAGATGATAAACAAAAGGGATACTGAGGAGGAACAAGACAGAAGAGCAGAATGTTACCTATCACATCGTGGCCTGTCTCACACAACAGCTAGAAAAGCAATTTCTTCTCAAACCTCTGCCTCCACCCCAAGACTTAAATTCACTCCCGCTAGGACCAAGGCCCTTAATTACCAGTAGGCGGAGGAATCTTTCCTCCCACTTCTAGATAGAGTTATTTTCTTGGTGTCAGCAGTACAGCAGTCTGAAGACAACAAGATAAGAAGACTCTAGCAGCCGAGATGGAAGACAGGGTACCACTTGGCCGTATGCGGGAGTCGACACCACTCCCCTGCGAGCTGCCAAGAGACTGTGGAATGCGTGTGGTCTGGCCTTGGTCACAGGGAAGAGGCTGTGACCGTGGACTGGGTTTCACTGACTGTTTGGAAATACATTTAGAAGTTCGGACCCCACACTGGCCACACCTACACGTGGGGACCCACAAGGACAGTGCGATGTAAAAGTCACGATTTATCAACCATCCTGTAAATGTTACTTTCTTAGCAGCCCTTATTAAATGTCTGGTTTTAAAAGAAAGGAAGTTGAAATGTCTCCTGCCAGGTGGAAAATGACGTCGGACTGATGTTCGGAAGGCTTGCCCCAGGCCCTGCTCTAACCCCTTCTCTGTCTCTGCAGCAAAGTGTCCTCCCTGACTTAGTGCTGTGGCTCTGGTGACCTGATTCTGACCACAGCAGAGAAGGTCTTGGGAAGGAGAAAAGGCCTGTAGCTGATTTAGGGCAGATCTACTCTAAGGCAAGTCCCCTTAAGACCTAGGCAAGATGCACTGACAAGAGACAGAAATCCACGTCAGAGCCAGACTGTGGAGCCAAGAGTCGCTCTGGCCACCTGCTTGGCATCAGCCATCCAGCTGGAGCCACAGCAAACCCAGTGGCTGCAGGTCCTGTCGCCAGTCCTTCGAGAAACTGGGTCTAGGTGGTTTCCCAATCGGACCTCTTTTTCTCAAGCCTTCACACAGGAAGATGCCCTGTGGCCTCGGACACTGGATTCTCTGTATGGCAGTGAGAGAACGTTGCCCTCGGAGGGACCCCAGGGCCCTGTCCTTCCATGCAGAATCCGCCCTTTCTCAAAGGCAGGGCCTGTCTGCCCGCTGCACTTTCTATTCAGGCGGAGCTCGCAGCTGCCTTTCCATTAAATCTAAAGAAAAGTCGTTCCCTTTCCAGGGACGTCCCCTTCAAGGCAGGAAAGGATGCAATATTATGGTGCGAGGGGCAAACCTCCAACAACCTGCTTCGTAACCTGATTTCTGAGAGTTTCTTCAAGGATAATTCCCTTCCATCCTGCAATATTATTATGAGAACTAAAGATAATGTATGTCATATTCTCAGCGTGGTGCCTCATTTGGACCAAATGAATCATATGTGTTCTTATGGCTATTTTACTGGGCTGTCCTCTTTCCTGTTACCTCACCAGCTACACACACACACACACACACACACACACACACACACACACAATCTCCCGGTCCCATTGGGTGGGCGGGTTAA
>NW_006441953.1:25677695-25685991 GCF_000325575.1 Pteropus alecto | reverse complement strand
TGCAATTGGATAACATGTTTTTTCAATGTCATGCACATTTTTGCTGTGATTTGAAAGTTTTGTGTGCGGCAAAGAACTCAATTTAAAAATGAAATGTTGGGCTATAAGTCACTTCTCTTCTACTGCCTCTAGCAGATTGGACATATTTTTCCTGAGGAACTGCTTGATGCCTTTTAGAAAGCACTTCCTTTATGACACTTAACTTTCTCAAAGAGAATTGATTACTTTCTCCTTCTCTGTGCTTCTATGTCAACTCTTACCTATGGCTGACTCTCATCATTCACAAAAGTTCTTTTCTATAAAGTCACCAGGAACTCTAATTCGGTGAAGGTCGAACCATTGATCTCAGGGGAAACAAAGGGTTAGGTTCCTGCAAACCTCTGGTCACAATGTTTTTGTTAACGGATCTGTACCTGACCTTGTTTTATGTATGTTTCAGTTTAAAGATACCTCTTGTGATATATTTTGCTGATTCATTAACAAATGGGGGGAGGAGGAAACTGAATTCATGGCGAACTGCACTGAACTCATGGCGAACTGATACTTGAACAAAGCTTGTCTAATACACATATTTTCTCCAAAAGGCACATCACATCCTAAGTCTTCCTGTACTTAGGAACAATGGAGGGCACTCCAGCACTATATTCGAGGGCCATGTTAAAGAACAACATCACCACAAAAAGCACAAAAATGCAAAAAACGTGGCACTACGCAGTCCATGGTAAGGATACTTGCTTACAGTGTGAGAGCCGAAACAAGGAGGCAGAGCAACAACTCGTTCCAACTCAGCTGGCGACGTGTGTCGGACAACCCAAATTTTTCACTCCTCTGTGCGTATCTGTAAAGGACCTGGAAGGTGCCACACTTTGGGAGAATACGAATAAGTTTTAGCAAGTAGACACATTCGCGAATATGGAATCCATAAATAATGAAGCTCGACTGCATATCTCTACTGTAGAGCTGTTAGAAATTAAATGAGTTCGAAATTAAACTAGGCAAAATGCCTGAAACTTCAAATATGAATATTTTGCCGATATTTTTTATACATCTGTAGTTCTATCCCTGAATTTACTCCTAAGTGCTAGATTCATGTTCCCATGTACTTATCATAAAAGCAACACAAGCACAGTGAATCCAAAGCCGAACCCACCTTCTCCTTAAAATTTGTCTTTTCTACTTTTATTTGGCAATGCAGAGCTCTTCCTTCTGGGAATCCTCAGTGTCCGCCACTACAGAGGTCTCAAACCTCAGCTTTAACAAAGATTATCACAGCAGTTTGCTCAACGAGGCAGCTCTCCTGCTTAAAAGCATCTATTACTTCCTGCCAAGGGAATAAAATTTGTCCTTCATAATAATCAATATTTTTTGAGTGCTGACTCAGAGGCAGGTATTCTTCTAAGCACCGAACATCTGTTATTTCGTTTGGTCCTGGCAAGAACCCTATGAGATAGGTACAACTATCATTTCCATTGTACAGAAGGAAATGCTGAGGCATAGAAAGTATAAATACATTGCCCAAAGGCTTACGGCAAGTAAGTGTAAGAGCTGGGATTTGAACCCAGGTACTCTGACTCCAAAGAATGAGTTATTAATCACTCTATATATTGCCTTAGTCTCATTAAATGCAAGCCAGATTAAAGTGGTTGATCAGAAAATTGAAATGGTGATTTATGATGACCGGTTTGAGAAGTGTGCTTGAGAAGGAAAGATAGCAAAATGGCCATAGCGGGAGGGGATGACCAATGACAATGGCCATGATCCTGATCACTTCGCTATTTCATCTCCCCTCTTTAAGCAATGAAGGCTTCCTATTTTGTATTGGTTCATTTGTCTTCCTCTGCCAGCTACTCAGTAGTAAACTGGGTCCTTCATTATTTTGAGTAGGTAACCAACTGGGCTTAGGCCATAGTCTGACACATAGTAGAACCTCAAATATTATTTGTTAAAGAAGACATGGAAGGAAGGGAGGTGGGGAGAGAAGGTAGGAGGGAGGGAGGGATGGCAAGAGGAGAGGGAAAGAAGGAGGAAAAGTAGGAAGGAAGGAAGATTTAAGAGCTACGTACGTACCTGAATTTCTTTAGAGGGAGAGGAATTGGTGAGACAATCAATTGTCAAAAAAGAAACATCTAGGCAACTAATGGCATAAAATGGTTCACAAAAGTTTTCTCTCCCTACTGAGAAAAAAAAAATCTTTTGGGGAAAAAAAATTCCCAAACTATTATGTTTATGAATAACTATTTTTATGATTATACCATATAAAGTAAATTTTGCAAAACCAGTTTGGGGTGGACCAGCAATTTAAAATTGCTTAGAGCAGTCAGAAAGAATGTTTCATCAAAGCCAAGTTCTTGAAAAGGTGCTAAGGTAATTTTTGTCTCTTACTGAGACACGCCACTGTCATCAGAGTTCTGGAGGGCTTGGTTTCTGCACGTACTGACACTTCTCTGCTCCCCTTGGGCTTTATTCTGAGCACTTGTCTCTTGGTTCCATTTGAGTAACAGATCATCATCTGTGTTTAGGGAAAATTGACTCACTCTGAAAGATCTTACTCCAGTGTGCTCGCCTGGTGTTGAACACTTGCGATTTTTTTTTTTCATTGTTTTAAGAAATATGAGTCTTTGCACACAAACAATAGCACACAGCAGCCAAGTTTTATATTTTTGGCTCTGTCACTCTGGGCCCAAGCCTCATAGCTTTGTTTATGCAGAGATTATAAAAATCTCCTCACATTACTGTGTTGACTTAGGTAAAGACATAAATTATATTTCTTATGTTTCGATAACACTTAAACTAGGAAAACATTGTCCGGTGGACAGACTTGTATTCACTGTTTGGCCAGGTGATTTGAGGCAGGTTAAAATCATTTTAGGATGTTTCAGTGTCTAATTTCTGAAGGAGGAAAATTAGTCACACTTATTGTTCGAGAAATTTTGTAAGAACTGGTGCATTCAGGCCAAATTCCCTTCGGAAGACTGATTTGCTAAGTCGTCAATATATCGCTGGTCATTTATAAATTGCCTGAGAAAATACGATGCAAATTATCTGTCTAGTTGTTTTTGCTTTAAGCCAATGTGGTATGCACCAGAGAGGAGATTAAAGAAAAAACAACCAGCTCACCTTAAAAAGAGCGTACGAATTTAACGTTCTGCCTCTGACTGCCTCACACTCTGATTCCTAAATGATCCTTCACCTTCATGTCTTCTCTTAGTTTCAGACTTTCAAATCTCCTCAGATGTGACAATGGAAATCTCTTCTTCAGTCTTGAACTTCATTTTTCCTACTAAATATGCAACGTACAGTGGATTCTTGGCTCAGTCAACTTTTGGGCACTGTGGGAAAATGCCAGAGCTCACCAGCATGCCCAGAAACATCCACCTCACCTCTCGCTCCACATCCTGGGTCCACACCTGTCCAAACCGAAGTAAATGACCTTTCCACCCACCTCTCTGAAAACCCTACCAACTCCTTGGTTGCCCATTCCTTCCAGATCGACTATTGTCAAGTAAATGTATAAGTTCAAGTTGAATACTATTAACTCTGAGGCTCTTGCATAAAATTTAAAAACCAAAAATTCAACTCTTTAATAATAATAATAGCTGACACACTTTGTATGTTGTGGACACCTGTAGAAGTAAGAGGACACCCCCATCCGAATTTTGATTCAGATATAAAGATCGATGACACCACTCAGAAACCAAGACGATATGAAAAGGCTTATTACCTATGTAATGAGAATGTCTAGGGAGAGCAGAGCAAGGTTCCCAAGCTGGCCTGAAGATGGCTTGAGAGAGCAAGGGAAGGAGGTTGGCTGGAGGTCTTTACTGTGGTTAGGAAGTGGGGCCAGGTGAGGGTGGTTAGGGAGTGGGGTTGGCTGAGGGTGGTTAGGGAGTGGGCCAGGTGAGGATGGTTAGGGAGTGGGGCTGGCTGAGGGTGGTTAGGAAGTGGGGCTGGCTGAGGGTGGTTAGGGAGTGCGGCCAGGTGCGGATTTCAGGGGTTGATGTAGTTTGAATCTCACACCATTTCCAAAAGAGGGACCACCTGTCTCTCTTATCAGCTTTCTCAGATTGGCACAAAAGGAGAAAGGTACAAGTGATGCTTAAAAGCTACTGACAGTCAACTATCAAAAATGGATTCAGAGTCTTTCTTATACTGTGACAGACTCTGTGCCATGGACTTTATGAGTCGTCTTGTTGGATTCTTTCCTCGATTCTGTGAAGCAGCTGATTAGCCCCATTTCACAGAAGAGGAAGTTAATGCCCAGCTAGAGGGGTGGATGCTTCCCAAGGCCAACAGGTGGACAGTGCGGAGCCAGATCTTTGACCCAGCTCTGTCTAATGACAAAGCCCATGCCTTGACTTTGGTTTTCACCAGACAGCCAGAGCAGCCTAATCCAGCCTGATAATCGGCAGGGTGATGAAATTCACAGCTGGGCACCTTCAGGCCATCAATTCATGTCCTTGTCAGTACACACACTGAGTATAGGAATTGTGTTTTCAGTAATGAACTTGGTGGGACACTTGAACCAAGATCACATAGCAAAGCAGAAAAAAATCTCAGGCATTAAAATCAGAGAGACCTCGAATCGAATCCTACCTTTCTCATTTCAGGAGGTCAAGAAAGTTGCCTTCTGAGCCTTAATGCCCTTATCATGAAATGGGGCAATAATACTTACCTTGAAAGGTCTTTATAAGGATTTTAGGAAATATCAAGTATCTAGTGCCTAATAGATGTTCACTGAGTAGCTATCATTTATTTTTCTGTTTCTAGGTACCTAAAGTGGATTTCTTTTAATGTAGCTTGCTAACTGGCACATAGAGCAATTTCAGAATCTAGATGTTTCTAGTGTCCTTTTTCTCTGGCCATTGTTGAATGCGAGCCTTGAGAGTAGACTAGATGCCACATATGCCTACACATGCATTTTATCATTTCCTATTTCCAGGTAAATGTGTATTGGCTAAATGCTAAGAAAATGGCATCAGGTAGGCACAAAAAGATACAGAGAAGCTCTCCAAAAGCTCTCAGTAAGATATGATTTATGATCTTGCTGCTAAGGGGACCCTGAAAAATATCTATCCTAATCTAATTTAATCTAATCCTAATCTGTTTGAATGCAGCCGTAGAAGAAATCAGGAAAGTTTTTTAGTTCCAAATGATTTCTCTCTCATTTGATAACAACCCCTTGAGGCAGATTTTTTGAGTCCCCCTCACCCTATTTTAAAAAAGAGAACGTTGAATTTTTTTTATTATTATTAATTTCCTGTGAAACACAGTCAGAAGTTCTAGGAAGAAATTTATTGTCAATGTCTGGAAAGAAATCTGGTTTCTATTGGAGTGGCATATACTCTGAGGTGTGTCTCCGCCGTGGAAGCCATTTCCTTCAGGTCTTTCCATGTTTGCAACATGTGCCAATTTAGTCGGGTTTCTTGAGATGAAACTGCAAAATAGTGATGAGGAGTGACTCGGAAAGTCCCTCTGGTGAGGTGGAAAGAGTTAGATCATCTGGGAGTGAAGCGGTCATAGGAACACGGGTGAGTTCTCACTCCTCTCTGAACCTCTGTAAGATGGGAATGATACTCTCTCAGACCTGGGGATGCCGTGAGGATTGAGAGACATGCAGAGAGGAAGATGTCTAGACAATTGCCTGGCACATCGTAAGTGATTTGAGGCACATCTTTTTCAACTGCAAATTACAGAATCTAAGTCAGATCATGTTAATAAAAGGCGGAGTAGAGTTGTTATGGCTCTCGCAGCCAAGCATCATCCCAAGGGCGGGTTCTCTGGATGGCTTCAAGGTAGTCTTGGCTGATGCAGTCAGTGCTCGAGGGAGGAGACCAAGGCTGTACCTTCTCTCCAACCCTCAGCTCTACTTGCCTGTTCTTGGCTTCTTCTCAGCACAGGTCTTCGTCACGTGGCTGATAAGATGGCCACATAGAGCCTCGAACTCACAGCCTTCCAACTTACTAGTGGCACCGGCTGTAGGACCTCTCCTTCCCGATGCCTATCTATGAATCACAGTAAAGACCCCGATAGGCCCTGCAGGGCTCATATGTCCATCTCTGAAACAGTCACTGTGGCTGTGGGAATACAGTGCTCTGACTGGCATGAGACAGATTAGCATCTCTGAGCAGAGGGCAGAATACCTAGACCATAGAACGGGGAAGAGTGATTCACAAAAGAAAGAGACACTTTACCAGAAAAGGAGATGAATACACAGCAGGCAAAAACGATAGGACACAATCCTTGTCCCTAAATAGGTGAATGAAACCACTAATTGAAGAAGTTTCCCTTCTCCCTCCCTACTCTCTGGACACTTCAAACCCCATCAGGCAGAGTGAGTTCAAGTAAATGCACGAAGCATGAACCAGTGCACGCAGACCAATCAGAATGTCCAATACAAGATTTGCTGAGACATTGTCTTGCAATTTTCTAATCAGCTAAATCCAATTTCTTCGGTGAATTGGATAAATAAAAGAGCAGGTTACATTTAGCCAGAGAACTGATAGGGTGTTTTTGTTTTGTTTTGTTTGTTTTGTTTTTAATATTTGGGAAGTAGTGACATGTAATAGTCTTGGGCCTAATGCCTATATAATCTTATAAAAATTCACATAACACTTCTCTTCCTCTCATAAGCAATTTCCTTCCTGACAAGTTTAAGTGTGTAAGTGATCGCATTCCCACTGTCTTTTTGAGGAAGGATCTGAATGAAAAGTGTTTTGGAGCCAGTACTGTAATCTTAGAATATCATCTGCTCAGATCAATTGTAAAGACTTAAAATCAGTCTCTAATGTAAACCTTTACCCTCCCAAAATTGTAACTCTCCTTCACCTACAAGTCAGAGCATGGCTAGAAGTATAATTGTAGCTGAGTGGACAAAGGGATTGTTAAGTTTATTACAACTAACTTTCAAGAAGTTATATAGCCAATCAGGAAAGCAATGTGACTCTTTGAGCCCCAAGACTGGTGGCTGGGTCTTCCCAGGAAGCTAATGGCTGATGATGCTAATGGAAAAAAGCATCTGTAGGAATGATGGATAGTGTTCCAGAGAACTTGGCTAGAACTCAACTTTTTACAGCAGGTCTGGGATGAAAATGAAGATTGAGCCACACCCTCTGTGAGCCATTGGAGTGTGTCACCCAGGAGCACGCACACATGCGTGTTATGTAGGAGGGGGACACTGTGCCAACACAAGAGATCACGCATCACACTATCTGGCACACATGTGCAGATGGAGCCCTGAGACCTGTCCCCCAAAATAAAAGGTCAGGACTAGGAGGAAGTAGTGTGTGTCTCATGTTGTTCATAGTTTTTTCGTCGATGACAGGTCACAGATTAATTTTCTCATGATGCTTTTGTACCCTGGCAGCTCTTCGTCATGAGCCTAACTTCACTGAATGGAAAAATGGGGCTCAGGAAACCAGCCCAGGCTGTCAGCGGTGACTGATGGCTGAGAAAAGATGTTGCATTATCCAGGTTACGGCTGTAATTGAATAGAAAGCGAAAGGAGGAGATGGCGTCATCCGGGCCTTGAATTCCCTTCGGCAAATGAGAGCCAAACAATGGATTGAGTTAGGCATATTTAAAGTCCTCAAGATGATTTAAATATATAAAATAACATACTAGTAATGATTCAGCGCCTAGAAAAAGTCTTTGTAGGCCAGTAGTTTGTGAATGTTTGTTACATAAATGAGAAGAGTATCGATCTCTTTTCTATTATCCGGTGTCCCAGAATCACAAAATATTTTCAGGTTAAAATAATTGGCCTTTGACAACATCCTCATGGGATGCCGAAAAGGGCCTATGGCATCTTTCCTCCTGGTAGTTGAGGATTCTGAGATATGAAGATGTTAAGTGATTTGAAGAGGACATTCAATAAATCCTAGATAAGATGGAGAGAAAACCTATCTCAAATTTCCTACTTCCTCTCCAGAGAATATTCCCATTTTTCACTATTTCCATCAGCTTGCTGCTTGAAGACACTTCGTGGTACAATCGCGCTGGTAAGAAACTTGATTTTCAAACAGTGACCTGTCTCCTGGCCTTTTAAGGGGTGTTGCAAAGAGAAACTTCCTTTCTCTTTTCTCATAAAGCTAAATTTCTCCCTATGCCTTTTTTTGAAGGGTTGCTGCCTCCCTGAATAAAGCATCTATTAAATTGGCAACTTAGAGTAGATTCCTGGCCCAGCCCGATACTCTGAGAAATGCCAGAGTCCACCGGCCTGGTCCAGGAATGTCCACCTCTCCCTCCACTGCCTGGATCTGGATTGGCCCAACCCGAAGAATGGAGCCAAATGGACATG
>NW_006441953.1:25664817-25677682 GCF_000325575.1 Pteropus alecto | reverse complement strand
AGACACAGGCTCCTAGAAGATGGGCAATAGGTGTGACCTCGCCCCCACCTCCACCTGTCCAACCTTACCTCTGCAGAGTAGAAGTGAAGCCACCTCACCCTGTGGCTGGAATCATGCTCTGAGCATGCCAGCTCAGGCCCCGCAAGAAACCTAGATGCCTCCGGACTCACGGGGAGAGCATTCCTAGGGAGGGGTAGACCTTTTCTTGGGCTACATGTTTTGTGACGTTAAACACGTCACTCTCCCTCATCTTTATCTGAGACAGATTGGACATCCAGATTCAATGAGCGATGCCAACCTATGATTTAAAATGGAAGCGGTCAATGTGTTTAGCTCTCAAAAGAAATTCTGGGAAAGAAATACAGTCAGGAGATGGGGGAGCCTTCTTTATTGTCACGGCAACACTAAACTAATTGTCTTTTGAGTAATTTTCTTTATTATGGCTAGTGCAATGGTCGAGCAGTTTGTCTCCTGCCAAATAATTGTTCCACCTTGGAAATTTAAGAAACTCAAGACAAAACAGGTATTTTCAAAATCTCTTGGTTCAAATACATACTAGCTGTATGAGCTCAGATTCAGATTCTGGATTACTTCATCTGAAATGTAATCTTTCAGATTTCCTAGGTTTGTTTGAGGGTTAAGTGAAATCATTTTGGCTTAGAGCCTATCACAGTGCCTGGCACATATAGTGTCCAAGAGGAGCTGTTGCTTTTCTCTTCCATGTGCAACTGAATTCGTTTTCCTCCGACCTGCTCTGGGAGAGGTACAACACTCCTGCTAACACTCCCCACCTGCTGTGTGACGAGACCAAGTCGCCCCCTCGCTGGGGCTGATTATTCTTCTTCATAATAAGAGGATGAAGTTAGGCAATCTCTGAGATTTCTGTGGACTGTGCTATGTTTTGATTCTCCCCAGAGAAGACATCTCCCCATGGCGAGGTCCTCAGCAGTTTATGCTCCTTCTCAGTTCTATTCTCGGCCCTCCAATGTGAGGTATGGCCATAGATTTCTAACACCTGTGGCCATAATGCTGACTCTGGCTTAGAAAGAACAAGAAGGGACCCTGCTGGCATCTCTTCACCGTACCCCACACAGGAACTTCACATGAAACTGAGAAAGGGGTTCTGGACTTCAGCTTCTCTTTAGTCCAGGAGCACCAAGGGATAAGGAAGAAGCTATATTGCTTTCAAAGCAAATGAAGAAAGCCACCCATCGATTATTATTTCATTTACATGTCATGACAAGCATCTACTCGCTATAGACTGTCTGAGACCAAGACCAGAAGAACTGCAACCTTCCAGCTGTGCAGCTCTGAGCAAGTTACCTAACCTCTCTGTGCCTCAGTGTCCACATCTGTGAAAAAGATTTTATAAAGAGCACTGGCCTCGCAGGGCTGTTGTCAAGATTAAAAACATAGAAGTAAAGTGCTTCCAGTCGTGCCTGGCATAAGGTAAACGTGTTCACTGTGGTGTTTGCTAGCTTTGTTTTTATTGTTCTGTGCCAGAGTCTCTACCGTTGAGTAGCCAATAGCTAGAAAATAGCTACAGTCCCTACTCTTAAGGAACTCAGAGCCTCGCAGGACAGACAGCCCTGAGCTCGGCTGACTTTAGTATTTGATCAGCGCGCCGGTCAGTTCTAGAGTTCTCGCCACATGCCGACCATTGTGCTGGGTGCTCAGGACCCAAAGACGGACACGCCGTGGTCCCTGACTGTATAGGGTCGGGGAATTACAGGGAGGCCCATGTAGATTTGGGCTGCCTTGATTGGAATCGAAAGTGCCAATGGCCAGCTATGTGTGTGGCCTTGAACAAGTTTCTTAATCTCTGCAAATGTCCACTTCTTCATCTGCAAGGTGAAGAGGCCAATGGCACTGACCTTGACCTTTAGACAAGATACCATGGGTGAAGCCCTGGCAGAGGACACCATCCAAAGTTGACCCAAGCAGCTCCTGCTGGGTACCTACAGCAAAGGGTGGGCAATACCATGGAAACAGTAGACCCCAAGCGCCACAGGAGCACAGAAGAGAGGCGCACAACCCAGACAGGCATGGGAGAAGTTTCCAGTAGGGATTTCTGAAGGGAGGGGCCTTTGGGGTGACTGCTGAAGAACAAACCAGGGCTGCCTAGGCATGACATTAGGAAACGTTCTAAGTAGAGAAATAACAAGACCCAGAAAATGTAGTACAGATGGAGTTCTCTGCAGTTTTCTTTCCATGGATAAGACAAACAGCTCCCCCGCCCAGTTCAGGTCAAAGGAAGTCAACTCTTAAAGTTTAAAAACTTGATCTTGAGTCGATTGCTCCAACTTCAGAGCCAAATCCCCTAGATTTATTTATCACACTGAAACTTAGTGGGGAGGATGGAAGACCTGTCCCTCGAGTGTATTTATCCCTTGCCACCAGCATTCGATGTGAAGTTTTACTTGAAATAGAGACCTAACTTAGCAAAGCTAGTTTCGAGAGGTTCAAAGTTGAGCTAGACCATATCCTTCTGTGCTGCTCCTCAGAAAGACTAAATTGGCATAGCTAGGACACGCAGCTTGCCAGAGGTCAGCACATGCTCCACCTAAGCAATCAGAGCTGGAAGTTCTGACGGCCTCTCCCCAGGCCCAGGAGAATCATAAGGACAGACTACAATGCTGAAAGCAAGAACATTTTGCAGACATCCACTGCAGGTGGAAAGGCTGATGTGCAACCTGCTTGAGTCAAACTTGAAAGCAGAAAATAAGTTTTCTACAACAAATGACCCCAGGAAACAAAATCGAACCCCCGACGACTCGCCCCTGCAGCTCTAAACTGGAAGTCACATGGGGGAGTACGCTTGGGGATGCCGGTGGGGATCCAAGCCTGCGTGCTCCAGGGCTTACTAGACAAACTCAAGAAAACAAGATGAGAAAAATTAAAACAACGACCAATACAGGATGCTTTTCTTCTGCCCCTTCCTCAGATTTAAGGATGCTCCTCTTTAGATAAAAAGGCCTGTGATTTGTATTCACACAAGAATTTTATTTTGTTTGTTTGTCTGAGCCCTGATCTGCATATCCCCTCGCGGGTGCCTTGTTAAATTCAGCTGTAGGGTGTGTGATGGCCCAGAAAACCCGAGATGGCAGCTGCTTTCCTTGCAAGTAGCTCTGTACAGTTGAAGACCAGTCTCCCTCGTACATGAACTTAGAGAGAGAATGTTAGGATGTGTTTAGACTCCACCCAAAATTTTGTCTCTGCCATAGCGAATTTCGCTAGCTTCTCATCCTCTATCTAACCGGAAACACTTTGTTTACCCAGGACTCATCCTGAGCACTGTCTACTACTTTCTTTACCTTCTTTTCCAATCAGCCTTTAGGATAACAACTTCCTGCTTCCTAAGTCCGTTTTTTCTCTTTCTCCTCCCCTCCCCATGCCGCCTCCAGCTTATCTCCCGTCATGATTGGCTCCTCTGTTCTCCTCTAATACAATCTCGTATCACAAATGGAATGACGTGGAGAGGAGAGAAGACGTTGCAAGCAGAGGCCAAGGCGTGACCGAAGGTGAGAACCAGCTGACTTAGGAGAAGAATGGAGGTTGGAGCAGGACATGGCCCCAACAGGGATTCCTTTGTTGGACTGGAGTCCAAGGTTGGTGTTTGGGGAGCAGCACATAGGAAAGGAAGACTGTGGTCAAGGCGTGGTGGACCTTGACTAACAGGCTGAGAAGTTTAGATTTCTCAGCGGAAGGAAACAGGGAGCTTCCGAAGACTTTTCGCCACATGACCCTGTGTTACACTGGGCAGAGGGGAGAGGAGTCATACAGCGCATGGCAGGAACCGCACGACCCTGGAATCAAGGAAATTGTTACCGGAACAAGCACAAGATGAAGGGACCAAGAGAGAATGGAAGCGGCGCCACACAACGTGAGGAGGAATAGTCATGCTCTGATGCCATGTCAGCTGCCAGGTGTTGTATGTCAAAGAACGTGATAGGCTCTTTACATATGTTCTCTCCTTTAACCTCATTGATCCTCACAATAGCCATGGGAGTTAAATACTATTACCCGCTTTTAATAGATTAAATACCACGTAGACCAGAGTCACACAACTAATGAGGGGTAGACCTGAGGTTCAAGGCCACAAGTCCATATTTATTCTACGGCACTGGGAACACGTATAGGAAAACCCCTGCAGGCCCCTTATGAGGAGGGCCTGGCCCTTAGGGGTTCCACACAGCCCTTAATTGAAGAGGCTCCCCTTCTTAGGCGTCCTAAGAGTGCTTCTTAGGCGTCCTCTGTCCCCCCCTCCATCCATCTCGAGCCAGTTCAGGGGCTAGCCTTTTAGTGTGGCTGTCCCCTCTCCACCCTGGACAGCTCTCTGACTTTGCTCTACTGTTCCAGAACTTTCTGGCTGTGATGTCCAATCTCTCCATTTCTTTCACGCCTAGCTTTCACTACTCCCTCTCCCACCTGGATCTTTACCATTTCCTCCCAATCGCCCTTTGCGATTTATTGATATTTCACGTGTTGTCACTCAATGAGGTTGACAGAATAATGACCACACCCTGAACATGTCCTCGACCTAATCTCCACTACCCGTGAATCTGTTGCCTTACATGGTAAAAGGGACTTGGCACATGTGATTACCCTAAAGATGCTGGGGTGAAAAGGCGAACCTGGATTTTCCGAGTAGGCCCCAGGTAATCCCAAGGGTCCTCGCAAATGGAGGAGAGAGGCAGAAAAGGAAGCGACCGCCATCCAAGGTGAGGACTCTAACTGCTGCTGCCGCTTCGAAGATGGAGAAAGGGAATCGTGAGAATGGAAGGTGCACGGCCTCCAGGAGCTACAGAAGGCGAGAGGACGGATCGCCTTCTAGAGCCTCCAGGATGGAACGCAGTCCCGCTGACACCTTGATTTTTAGCCCGGTGAGACCTCTGTCAGCCTCCTACACTAGACAACCGTAGAATAACAAGTCTGGTTTGTTTAAACAACTAAATGTGTATTAGTGTGTCACAGCAGCTATAGAAAACCAATATACTCCCTCAATAGTTCTTTTCAAAAATATAAAAATGGAGTAAATAACTAACATTATTCCAGAAAGAGAACTTTCAGGTCTTCTCTGATTAACTGAAGGTTGACCAAAAAATCCTTTTGGTTGGAAGTCTTTTAAAAAAATTTCCTGAAATATTGTCTCTTCAGCTCAGTGAGCTGAGTGTGCTCTGCATTCTTGCTGGTCAGTATGGTTCATGGGCAGAACCTGAGCAGCACCGGGAGCACCAGGAAATTAAAAAACAAAAAAATGATAAAAGGCTAACTGACAATTTACACTTCAATAAGATCTACAAATGATTTGAATGCACACTAACATTTGAGCCGTACTGCTCTCCACAATGAAAAATCATACTAAAGTAATGGCAGAATTCCTTAAGTCAAGAGCTGGACGGCAGCTTGAAGATCATCTCATCTGATGGCTTCCAAACACGTCCACCAGAAGAATTGAATCTGAAAAGATATCCTCTCAGAAGTCCGGTCTACCACCAGCCCTAAAATTACCTCTGAGGCATCTCTTTGGAACTTTAAGGGGTTCCCTTCGCACAGCTTGGAAAACACAGATTTTAAGCTAAATTCTTCCTGATATGTATAGGAAAACTAACACTTGGAAAAGAGAGGAGACTTGTTTAGGGTCATAGGTACAATTATGAAGTTGCAAAGGTGAGCCTGGAAGGCTTAAGGGCTTCTCAGGATGATAGACTCGTTAATAAGCACCCCAGCTTCCATACACCTCAGGAGCGCTCCTCCCTCAGATCAGTCTCTGGGGGGCTGGACACTCCTGTTGAAGAATACACCGGCCACCTCGCAACATTTAATTGCGAATGCCTCTGCGGCTGCCTTCCCAAACGCATCACCACTTCTGCCGAGTCTGCTCCTTACCAGAAGAGTTTGAATCCTGGTGAGGGAAAGGAACACTCTCGTCTTTGGAAATAATCAAAATTGGTCACAGCTAAATCTGGTGAATGCATGAATGATGATTTTGGACCTCACCCTCCACTCTTTCAAATATCGAGCATGACCGACATCTCTGGAAACTGATTGATATGTGAGGAGTACCCTAACAGAAGGGAAGTAGCTTTTATTGAGCACCTGCTGTCTGCCATGATTCCCCGGGGCATGTTTACGTACTGCGCCTCATGGGATCTTCACAGCAACCCAGTGAGGGAGGGTCTACTTCTATTACTGTTGTGAGACAGTCTTCATTTCAGAGGGGAAGAAACTGAGGCCAAAGATCACATGGGCAATAAAGGATAGGGTTAGATCTTCCTGACTCCAAAGCCCAAGTTCTTTCACATAAACCTACTTCTCCGGTAGGCTTGATGGAAAACAAATAGGTCTATTGCCTGAGAGAAATAGAAGGCCTTAGGTCTTCTGAAGCCCCTTTATTAAGAGCAAATTTCTCACCCCATTATACTTACTCTACTATCAGTAAGTTTTTACACATCTGCCTCCCCAGCTCTGGTTGAATTTCTGCATCCTCAGGGTTTAGCAGAGTAATCAGCAGTACTCAGTAAAGGTTAACTGAATAAGATAATAATAATAATATTGTGTTGGCAATGATGATTGCAAGTACACTATAGACCAGGCTCTGTTCACTTTGTTTTCTCTGCCTCCGTCCCCTGCTCTATAAAACGGACAGATGGATGGATGGATGGATGGATGGATGGATGGATGGATGGATGGATGGATGGATGCATGGACAGATAGATGGACAAAGAGATATTTGGATGGACGGTTGTATGCTCAGATAGTTAAAAATATGTATTAATATCTAGAAGATTTTTCACCAAAATATTGAATCTGGTTGCAATCTCCCTTCCCCATGTAATTGCAAACACAGCTAGCAGAGTACAGAAGCTGGAAATGCTCTTTGGATGATCTTGATTCGACCATTCTGGGAAGTAAGGAGTTCTTGCCCAGAAAGTGCTTTAAAAGTACAATTAGGAGGAGGTTTCACAAAGAAATAAAAACCGAATTGCTGGAATCTCTCACAGCATGTGCATGCCTCTCTTCTAGGGCTTTAAAAAAAAATTTTTTTTAAGTTCAGTTTTTTAGGTTTTTTTTTTAAGCTTATTGTTTAGCCAACTGTTTCTCGCAATACCGCTGAACAAGTAGATTACGAGGATGATAATTTATTCTTCCTTTTATTTCCACTATAGAATCTGAAATATATTGTTTTAATAAATATCAAATGGATGAATGAATGAATGAATGGGCATGATTACTATCAGAACACATTTGAACATTGAGAGTTTATGAATTTGTCATTTCTTCAACAAGTGGTAATAAAACCTTGCTGTCCTCAAGGCCCTGTCCTTGTCACCCTGAGGGATGCAAGGCGAATGCAATACTATTGAGGCAGACATAGCGTCACCGTGGCTGCACGTAGGGAAACTGAGGAATTGGTTCACTGAGTGAACAGGTCCATCTATGCAACAAATATCTGTTGACCACTGAAAACATGCCGATGAGTTGCAGCTACTGAAGAGCCTGGAGAGCCTGGAATACCATGCCGAGGATTTTAGACATCATGCCGGGGACCACGTGGAGTTACTGAAGGACTTTGCAAAGGATGCTGAAATCACAACTGAGCTGCGAGACTATGCTGCTATCATTTCCTCCCCTAAATGCTTAGCCGTTTGTCTCTGTCGAGTTCTGCTTTATCCTTTAAATCTCAACAATAAGAACTGTGTATGGCATTACTATATGGTAATGGAGAATATGAACCCTGAGGTCAAACAGACCAACTTTTGAGTCCCGGCCGTGTCTCTGGTTAGAGCGTGGTCTTGAACAAGTAAGAGTCTCTCCAGGCCTCAGTGTCCACATCTGCAAAACGGGAGAAACAGTAACACCACCTGTACAGAATTACAGTGAGAAGTCAATGAAGAAACTCATGTAAAACACCTAGCTCTATGTATGACACACAGTAACCACTCAGTGAAAACCAGATGATGAGAGCATGGCAGACGTTGGGGTGGATGGAACTAGCCAATCACTGGGCACCTAATTTAAGACGGGTATTACACAGGATGTCAAAGTATGCATTTACTCGATGAGCTTTATTAAGCCTCTACTAGGGACCAGGCACTAGTCTAAGAACTGGGGCCACGGCAGTGATGAAAACAGAATGGGAACAAAAGATTTTGTGTCCAGGAAGCTTCCATTCTAGTGACACTGCTTAATCTTCATAATATGCCTCAGTTTCTTCAACTGTGAAATAGTAGTATGAGCTGAACTTTCCTCTTGGCGCTGTAGGGGAAATTCAATTATTAAATGTGAAGTGCTTCAAACAGCAGCTGGCACAGAGTAGGAGCTATGTGAAGACTCGCTGTTGAATTATTACTATTATTATTATTGTTATTATTATTGTTATTATTACTGTAGAGATTATTATCTACCTTTTGTACCTCTGGCATCAGCTACAGAACTACATATAGGCATTATTATCTATCTTTTACAAAGAGATTGAGTAGTTTTATTAAAATCACACGACAAGTAAAGGCAGAGCCAGAACTCGAGCAAAATCCGTCTCCAAAATTGACACTCATAACTGCTGCAAACATTCCCCAGATCTCTCTCCACCCACCCTTGAGAAAAATTTATTTCGTATACACTGACTCGTATAAACAATTATATCATGAGCTTCCTTTCCCAGAGTCATTTAGACTCTTAATACATGGGTCTTCTTGATCCTGCTGTGATAAGTGGGAGAATTCGCAGTGCTTTTGGAATTTCTACTTCCAGGCTGACCTCATTAGCCCCGTTTATAGACCAGGCAGGGCAGACGATCTGTTACGTCCTGTAAAACAAGGAAGCCAGGCCTTATAGGATGGGGCAGCTTGCTTTGATTACCCATTCTGGACCATGCAAGCCCATACAGTAGTGATTTTTACTAAGTGCTTTAATACAAACCAGTGAGACAACTTTGGAGTTCTAAAATGCAGGCAGAGACTTCTTTTTTAAGTAACCTTTAAAAGTCTGTAAAGTTGTTGTTTTTTCTTGCTCCCAGGAATGAATATTCTAACCTTTTCTCTAAAGACAATTTGAAATCCTCTTTAGTCTGCAGATTAGCACCTAGTCAGAAATTGCCTTCTTTCTCTGATAAAAGGGACGAATAAGACAACGATCAATATCGTGTGATGGCCAGAGTTTCTCAAAGAGCTAAATTCAAAGTTAGAGCTGAAAACTTCAGAGTGAATATATGCAAAGTATATGAGAAGAAAGCTGAAAGATAAAGAAGAAAAAAATGGATTAATAAAATCTATGCCAGGGCAGGAAATCGACCTAGACTTATTTTATTTAAGCCTTTTGACTTTTTGTTTGGGTTGAATTCCAATGACTTTGAACTTTTTCAAAAACCTCTATGTTTATTCCAGAAGGAGGAAGCTTGGGATGAATATAGAAATTCAGTGAGATCCACTAATAATTTCAGTTCCTAAAGCTTTTGTTAAAGTGTCTTGATTCTTCCACTGAATGAAACTCTCCTGCTGCTTAGGATGCACCTGAAAAGCTTATTCAAACTATAGGTTCCCCGAACATGGCCGAATCCTACTGATTTAGAAGCCCAGTGCAGGGGAGGGGGTAGGAGAGGAGCTCGCATTTTCCACAAGACCACGGGCGACTCTGAAGCTGGCCAGGATACTCTATTCCAATCTTTCTACACCAGGCTATAGGCCCGTTCTGTGGATGAGAAAACTGAGAACTATAGAAGAAGAGTAGCTCACTCATTAATGTTTATTGTTTTTATTATGCTAAAATGTACATAAAATACACTATTTTAACTTTTTTTTTTTTTTAGGCAAGGCAACGCGTGGCTGACCTCACAGATTGCAAGGACCTCTTTGTAGGTGCTTTTCCCAGTGGTATGAGTGAAGCAATTTTAAAACTACCGTAGATGCACTGAGCATCTACGATGGGACTGAGCAAATGAGTAAGTGTCATGGGTGTTGTTGGGATCCAGGGTTTTCACTAAGGAAGAAGGAAGTTTAAATGTGGGATGAGGAAGGCAAGGACAAGAGGACCGGAGTTAGGGGTTTCAGTCAGTGTACACTCATGAGTCCCAAAATGAATGTGTGTGTGCAATTGCATGTGTATGTGTGTGTGTGTGTGTGTCAGTAGCACACAATGAATGTGTGTGTGCATTACATGTGTGTGCACATGTAAGTGGCACACTAAGAGACAGCCGTGCTGGTTCATGAAATCTCACTTTTAAATTTCCGGGCATTCTGTGAACCCATGTTAATAGATCTGTTATTAAAACGAAATTACATAAACTTGAAATTAAATAAATTCTATTAAAAACAAAGGTTACAGATACATAAAACACATAACATCTTGGTTATTTTACTACGTTTTGCTGTTGTCCATGCTTTTGGCGTTAGTTGCATTTGCTGTACCTGTTTCCCGTTCCACACCGACGTCACATCGGTAGCTTAAAACTGGCTGCGGTGGGAGTGTTTACACCATGGAGATCAGTAGGTGCTGCAAAGCAAGGACTTTGTTCGTTCGTGGATCTGATGGTTAAACATGAACCAGGATACATTGTGTGTCTGTATATATGTAAGCACGCATACATTTTCTAGTTCCATTCTTATTATTGCAACTTTAGAAATGCACATTAGAAATGCACATCAAAGAACTGGTAAAGTATGGTCTTTGTTCACATCCCCTTTGTAGTCTGCCTCTCTCCTCTGGAACCCCCATCCCAGGACAGCAGAGCCCTGTTTATTTTGTGCATCGCTGTATCTAATGCCTAGAACAGAGCCCGCCACAAGGTGGGTGGTTGACAACTGTTTGCCAAATGAGTGAATAGGCAAATAAATAATCATTCTCATTTAAAAGTTCAAACGGGACCCTGATTTATAACAGTTCTGTCCGGACGAGCCTTCCCAAGAATTCCAAGCCAAATTCGAGTTTAACAAACTGCTCTCCCCAGCAGTGTAGATCAAATGCCATGTGATTTCGTGGACTCTCACAGACAGGCTGGTGTCTCCCAACCTCCCTCCCCAACACTGCCAAGAAAACTAAGGGGCAAGGGGCTGTCATGAACACTGCCGAAGCCCCAGTGCCTAGAACCATGTGCCAACATAGCAGACCCTTGGTTAATAAAAATGGGATTCCTTCTGGCAGTTCTTCTCAAAGAATAAACTTAAGACTTTCCCCCTTTTAGATCCGCACCCCATTCCTCCCATCAGCACTTACATACACAGCTGTCACCCTTAATCCACACCCATGTGACCCCAGATAAACCTGCTGAAGTTAATCTTAGGGAGAAAAAATGTTGAGGACCCAAATGTTCAAATCCAGTGAATAATACTTTTAAAATCTAAGTGATTATTCATTGAAAGCAAAAACTAGCCAAAGGGCAAGTCACCTTGGTGAGCCAGCCGGGTCAGTAACACAGGAGGCCCACCTTATGATGTCATGGTCCACAGTCTGCTTGGAAATTCAGAGTTTAGCTTTCTCTGGACGTGGGCACCACTGCAAACCTGTACAAATGTGAATAGTCAGGCATTCATGTGGGATCCCTCCCTATTTGAAGATAGCTATGACCTCTGATTTTTTCCTGCCACTCTCTTTGCAAATCCTTCAAAATCCCATATCCTCCCCCAGGAGCCCAAGGACATCATCCACTGCCTGAACCCTGAACTGCTTCACTTTTGAGAGGGGCCCCAGAGGCCATGTTCCCTAACTCTCTCATTGCACTGGAAGAGGACCTAAGGGCATAGAAAGGGAAAGGCATGGTGAAGGGCCCGTGCTTACTAGCCCTATAGCCTTGTCACAGGACCATAAGCACAGGAGAGGCAGTGTTGGAACTGACTCTTGTCATTCCTTAACAGCTCAGCCCCTGTCTTTTCTTTCCACAAAGAGTTCTCCGGCAAGGAGAGGATTTATTTGAGAAACACCAAAGAGCACTTACTCTGTATCAGGCACTGTTCTAAGGGCAGTACAGGTAATTGACTCATTTTGTCCTCTCCAACAGCCCTGTGAATTAGCCATTAATTATGCTCATTGATTATTTCCAACTCTTCACTTTTCAGGTACTTCCTGATCCCCTGTTGTTGGTCAGGTCATGTGATTGGTTCTAACCAATCATTTGTAAGCAACCGTGTATGTGGCTGAGATTGCCAGCCACTCCAGAACCCTCTCTTCCCTCTGCCCCAGGTACCAGCAAAGTTTAAATGCCAACTGCTCCATTAAGAAGCATTATCCTGGCCTCATCTGGCCTCAATCCTACAATACAATCTCTATTTTCATGATGAAGAAACTGAGGTTCAGAGAGGCCATGTATGTTTCTCCAGGTCACGTGGATGAACATAGAGGTTGGACTCTAATTCAAGATCCTTTTTCAAACTTTATAGAAACAAAGTAGGTAATTATAATAATGAGCTTCTGACAAGGCTGATCAGAGACCCCAACCAACGTACCATGAAGACAGACTGTCAGAGAGATGTACATCTCTGCTGTTGTAAACCGCTCGGATCTGGGGGTCGTTTGTCACGTCGGCACGCCCCGGCCTCTCTGGATCCATCCTATGAGGCAGGTCCTACTATTCTCCTTTTGAGGATGAGGAACCGGCAGCCCAGTCATATTAAGCAACTTGCCCAAGGTCATGCTAGCAAGCAGTGGGGTTACTCTTCGAACCCCGATGGCTTGGGAGAGAATTCATCTCACTTATTTTTTTGCCTGGTTTATCATCCAGCACGTGAACTTGCCACTGCCCAGGCATCCACAGAGAGACTGGGCTGCTGCCTATGATGACCATGAAAGGAGCATGTTTGTTTTAGGACTGCCATAAAAAATTAACACAAACTGGGTGGCTGAAAACAGTAGACATTGATTCTCTCACATTTCT
>NW_006441953.1:25651341-25664786 GCF_000325575.1 Pteropus alecto | reverse complement strand
CTCCCTCTGAAGATTCTAGGGGAGAATCATTCCTTGCCTCTTTCAGCTTCTGGTGGCCCCGAGTGTCTCTCGGCTTGCAGCCACGTCATTCCAATCTGTTTCCATCATCATGTGGCTGCCTCCTCTTCTTATAGGTCTTTCCTCAGTGTGTCTTTTATAAGGACACACTACTGAATTCAGTGGATCTCCTCATCTCAAGATCTTTGACTTAAGCACATTTGCAAAGACCCTATTTCCCAAAAAAGGTCACATTCTGAGGTTCTGGGTGGACATGGATTTGAGGGACATTATTGAAGCCAGAAGAGAAGGCAAACATCAGATACCCAGTCAAGACACCACCTCCACTACCTTTCCCTGAACTGAGCAGACACCGACACCAATAAAGGTTCGAACTCCAAAAGAGTTTTAAAAATTGTGTCGAGGTTGTACAGAGGTGGAGCTCAGGGGGTTGAGGGTGCTAAGTGGAGGGAAAGGAGAAGAAGCAGGAGTTGAGCCCTTGGTCTGGTTAAGCCACGTCACTCTCTGAAACCACAGAGATGATGAGGTCTCACTACTTAGGCCTCAGCCCCATTAGATTCCTTCTTGTGTTGGGCAAAATTCTGTACCAATGGGCATCACTCAATGTCGTCAGCTTGTCTCCCTTTCCCATTTAGAGGAGAGAACTGGGCTTCAGCTGGGGGTCTTGCAGTTTGCCCAGGGAAAATGAACGTGAGCTCTTGCCTTATGACTGGAGAGGATGTAACTCTTTGGTTCTAGAGATAAGGATAGAAAACCAGTGTCCGCCAGAACTCAGCCTTCGGACGTTTTCTTTGGCTGAACTCCCCAGTTCCCCAGAGTAGCCTTGATTCTCTGTCGTCCTATGCACGGAAAACTCACTCACTTATCTTACTTTCCTGCCCCTCAAAAGCATTAGAGTTTGAGCTTCTCCAGGATATATAAAATTAAAAGGACATCATCACCAAGAAGATTAATTTCTGAAAATTCTTCTCTGGTCTACATTAAAAATTCATAATACTGCTCCTAACATAACTGACCTTGTTTCTTGAACACAAATAACCTTAGCTTTCTTTACTAGGCGTTTGCCGGTCTTCATACTCCTGCCAACTCCACCCCCTCCTTCCTGTACTGAGTCACAGTGCGATGGCTCCAACATTGAAGAGCCCCGCGTTCCAAGAGTTTCTCTCTAAGCATGAGGTTTCTCCACTCAGCAAAGGAAGAAAGATCAAAGAAGAGTTACCTCTGGATGTGAGTGATTTTTGCAACTTGTTGGAATGCACCAATAGCATAGCAAGATGGCTATTGCAGAGGCACAGGGACTGTTCTTAACAACCAGACAGACCCAGAGCTTGCTGAGACAGCTTGCAGAGAGAAACCTCGAGTCTTCATACCTCCATGCTTTCATAGCTGAGTGGAGATAGCAATACTCTACTTGTAACAGTTAGATGAGACCGTGGAAGTGCAATCACTTTTTATGCTGGAAAAACTATACAAATACACGAGATGGCTGCTAGGTTTCAATCTACGCATTTTCAGGCTCCTCCTACACGAGTGATTCTTCTGTCTGCATCCAGAACTGCCAACTAGTCCTTGGTTTCTTCGGTTTCTGAAAGCTGTTGACGATCCCATTGGAAGACAGATGTGGATAATCAGAGACATGACTTCAAAGGGGAAACACCAGCACCAACATCGTTATGGTCCTGGTGTGATTTCAAGAGAAAGGCTTCCTTCCTGTCCATCTGCCCCCGGCAATTGCTTTCAGATTCCCTTCACAGAACAATTATAACTGCATCTCCAATTTGGCTGCTTATGTCAATGATAATAATCTTCATTGTCCGTAATTATTGAAACCTCTAAATCTCCAGCACCATCCACTCTTGGAATCAGAAAAAGAATTAAACACATCACCAACAGATGGGACCAAATAAAGAGAATGAAATATGGGAGTCCACAATGAACTCTTCCTGGCATGCATCCCTCCATCTGTTACTGCTACATGGAAAGATACGAACTTAAAAAAATAATAATAAACATTTATTAATGCCTCCAATGTGCCCTCATTCCTCTTAACCCCTGTGTATCAGTCAGGATTCTCTAGAGAAATAGAAGCAAAAGATATCTTATCTATGTACATATACGTAAAGGTATACGGTTGCCCCTTGAACAGTGCCGGGATTAGGGGTTCTCACCCCTTGTGCAGACAAAACTCTACATATAAATTCTGACTCCTTCGAAGTACTCACAGCCTACAGTTGACCAGAAGCCTCACTAATAATATTAACAGTCGATTAACACATATTTTGTATGCTTTCTATATATTCTATACTGTATTCCTACATTAAAGTAAGCTAGGAAAAAGAAACTGTTATTAAGAAAATCGTCAGAAAGAGAAAATGCATTTATAGTATTTATTGAAAAAAGTCTGTAGATAAGTGGACCCATGGATTTCAAACCTCCTGTTCAGGGATCGACTGTATACATATCTATTTACACACACACATATGCACACATATACATATTCACACATATATGTACATGTATATATCGTATAGACAGTATATTGTTCTCTATATGTGTATTTATATTATATGTGTATTTAAGTTGGCTTACATGGTTAGGGGCTGCCAAGCCAAAACTCACAGGGCAGACCGGAGAGCTGGAAATTGTCAAGATTTCTAAATGGTGCAACAGTAATAAAGTTAAACAATTAAAAGGAAAAAAAAATTCCCTCTTCTCTAGGAAACTTCGGTGTTTGCTCTCAAAGCCTTCGACAGATTGGATGAGGCCCACCCATATCGTCGAGGCTAGGCTAGTCTCCCTTACTTACAGACTTACAGTCCAGGAGTCCCCAACCAGGGGTCCCCGGACCGGTAGCCATCAGTGGCCTGTTAGGAACCAGGGCACACAGCAGGGTGAATGAATGAACCAGGGTGAATGAATGAAGCTTCATCTGTATCTGCAGCCGCTCCCCAGCGCTAGCATCACTGCCTCAGCTCCACCTCAGATCCTCAGACATTAGATTCCTATAGGAGCCCTGGTCCCTGGTGCCAAAAAGTTGAGGACCGCTGTTACAGTCAACGAATTGTAGATGCTAATCCTATCTGCAAAATTCCTTTCCAGCACCACCTAGACTGGTGTTTTTGACCCAACAACTGCACCATAGCCTGGCCACGCTGAGACATGAGACTGACCATCACCCCGTGAGGGAGGCTGTCGTAGGCCCGTTAGTGTGGGAAGCTGAAGCTCCTGGATGCTAGATAATTGGTCTAAGCTCACGCCATTCACTAAGAGGGTCGATAGAGTCTGACCCTAGATGAAGGCGCCCACAAGCTTTGCTCTCCCCACTCCAGCATGCTGTGCTTTGGAGAGACAATGAACTCGTAAAATGCGCAAACTACAAAAGGGATCCTGGTAAAAGACTGTCAGGAAGAAAGTGTAGCTAACAATAAAAATTCACTGGTTTCCTAAATGGCAAAATTTTGGTGGGAAAAAAAGAGTTTGACCAACTTTATTGTAATGCTTATGTTCTGTAGTCTTGCCACACAAGTGTAATCTCCAAACCAGCAGCACTGGCAGCAGCTGTGGGGTTGTTAGCAAGGCAGAATCTCAGGCTCCATGACAGACCTGTGAATCAGAATGGTCATTTTAGCAAGAACTTCAAGTACATTACCAAAAACTTAGCGACTGGAAAGAATATTATTTATCAGCTTACAGTTCTGTAGGTCAGGTGGGTGGGATCATTGGAGGGTCAGCTGGATTTCATACTCAGAGTCTTGTAAGCCCTAAATCAAGGTATTGCCCAGGTTGCTCTTATCTGTAGGTCCCGAGGAAGCATCTGCTTTAAGCTCATTCGGAATTGTTCGCAGAATTCACTTTCTTGCGGATGCGGGACTGAGATCCTCACTTCCTTGCTGGCTGTGAGCTAGGGCCTACTCTCTGCTCCTAGAGGTCACACGTGTTCATGTTCCTTCAAGTGGCATCCTTCACTCCCAAAGCAGTAACAGCACACTGAACCCTGCTCACTTCTGGAATCTACATTCTGTGTCGCCACTAACCAGCCGGAGGAAGCTCTCTGTGATCAGGTGAGACCCACCCAGGTAACCACTCTCTCTTAAGGTCAGCTGTGCCACATCATAAAACACAATCAGCAGAGTGAGATCTCATCACATCCACGAGTTCTGGGGATTAGGGTGAACGATATGTGTTTTTTCTAAATTTGTGGGACACCCTGCCAATGTATGCTGAGAACTGGAGAAGCAATTCTCCAGTTCTCAGCATACATTGGCAGGGTGTCCCACAAATTTAACTCAATTCTGACACTACCTAACTGAGAGACAGGGTCAGTTCCCACAGGTTAAGGGCTTAGCTTCACAAGACTTTTCCCTCCACACTTCAGACACCAATCGCAAGTCCTGGTTGTCACCTGTGGCTCTGACTGACTAGCTATAGATTAGAGGTTCTCATTAGCTCCCCTTCCTCAAATTCAATTCATTTGCAAGAACAGCTGACAGAACTCAGAGAAATGTTCATTATTAGATTACCAGTTTATTATGAAAGGATAAGACTTAGGAACAGCCAAATGGGAGAGCTGCATGAGGCAAGGTACATGGGAAGGGGCACAGAGTTTCCATGCCTTCTCCAGGTGTGCACCCTCATCAACCTGGAAGCTCTCCAAAGCCCATCCTTTTGGGCTTTACATAGGCTTCATTACATAGGTATGATTAATTAAATAATTGGCCATGGGAGATCCATTCAACCTTCAGCCCCCTTTACTCAACCAGGGTAAATGAACACGTGTGACCTCAGTTGGGGGGGTGGGGCGGGGAAGGGTAGAACTGAAAGTTCCAACCCTCCAATCACATGGTTGTTTCCCCTGGCAACCAGTCCAGGGTAAATGAACACGTGTGACCTCAGTTGGGGGCGGGGGTAAGGGTAGAACTGAAAGTTCCAACCCTCCAATCACGTGGTTGTTTCCCCTGGCAACCAATCCTCATCCTTAGGTGCTTTCCAAAAGTTACCTCATTAACTTAAACTCAGGTGAGGTTGAAAGGAGTTTGTTATAAATACCAAGACACCTTTATTACTCTCATCACTTAGGAAATTCCAAGAGTTTTAAGAGCTCTGTGCTAGAAATAGTGACGAAGACCAAATATGTATTTATTCCTCTTATGGGACACCTTTGGGAGGCTGGGTGGTCATTTTTGAAATCTGCCTACCATGCCATGATTCTTGTGTACAATGTAAAAGCTTGAGAAGTACTATCATAGACTGTTTAGAATTGTGATTCACACTGTCACTTCTTAAAATGTATGGCAAAAGGGACCCTCATAATTTGATTAACAACTACAGCTCATTTTAAACTGGATTTGCATTATCTCATTTAAGCTTTTAAACAACTTACCTGTGATAATGGATACTTCTCTTCTGAGAATGAAGAAGCTGAGACTCAGAGAGCCTCAGTGTTCTGCCAAGGTTATATGCCAAGGGCACAGAACCACTGGAATTTGAACCTGAATTCCTGCTTAAAAGTCAAACTTGCTTCTTCCCTCCTTCTTCCAAATAATACCCCCATACATTTAGGATAGTTTTCGTGGATTATTAAAAATGTAACTCTAGGATTAAGTTCATTTTTGTTGAAGCACAGAAGACTGTTAATAGAATGACTAATTAATTAGTTCAGCATTTAGTGAGTGACTTGCTAGTATGTGACAGCCTTGTCCATTGGTGAACAACACCGACAATAATCCCTGTCTTCACTAGAGTGGAATGTCAGCAGTTAGCAGGCAGGGCATTCCAGGAGTTTTGGACTCGAAGTGATAGTAAAGGGTTCTAACCTGGTCTGGGAGGCTCAGAAAATCTTTCCAGAGTGCCTTGCAAATTATGACTATGTAATTCAAGGAGAAGGTGCCCAAATAGCATTTTCGAGGAGATATTTTTGGATCAGGGGGTCTTTTCTCTGAGATCCTTCAAACCACAGGCCGACGGTAATGCAGGCATACTGCTGGATCTGTGTGTAAGGTAAAGAGCATTTGCCTTGGAGGGAAGTTTGGGACCTAGAACATAGGTTCTTAGCCTGGCATCAGCCATTGGGAATATCGTGTACTAGCCCTGCTCCTGTTTTTAAAAACCTTGATGAGTAAAATAACTCTACAATCCTTCTGTTCAAAGATGCTGCCCTAGAGTCAGCAGTGAGGTGTAAAAGGGAGCTCATGAGAGGAGGGGACCAAATATCTGGAGACCATTTCTTAGAAACCATCCCAGCCCTGGTAGCCACAGGGTCTGCTCTCAGTCAAAAGGGTTGGGTGGAGAGCTGGATCTAAGTCATTGAGCAAAAGTCAGGAAAGTCAGTGGCATCTCAGTGGGCCAGAAGAGTGGCCTGGAGGAACTCTCGTTGACAACTTTCTGCATGGTCCCACCTCAGGCCTGGAGGGCAGTTGGGTTCAGTAATGGCATGGGCCTCTTCCAGCGATGGGACTCGAGTGCTGCTGCAAACACGTGACCAGCTCTCCCAGTGCCCAGCATCAGCCACTTTCTCCTTTGACATTTTAACAGCTCAAGTGGAAAACTCTTGGGAACTCAGTTTCTGAAGCATGATGAGTCATGTCATCAAGTTAAATGATGCCACCTGTATGCTTTGTTTCATCTGGAAGACTTTTAAAATCTATTTTTTTTTCTTAAGGAGTCTGAACAGCTGGCCACCAGATGCCAGTCTCCATCTCTTGAGTTGTGTCGGCAGCTTATAGTTGGGATAATTTAATGACCAATCCTCACTTAAGTTAGTGCATAGTTTCTTCCAACCTGGACTTTTATTATTGTGTGGCATTTAAATCCAGAATCATAGAAGGCTTAATATTAAAAAAAAAGGGTAAAATTGGGTCAGGAAAATCATCTCAAGGATAGGGTCACTGAAGACAACAAAGGTTTTACCATGTTTCATTTAGAACTTCGTGCTTAGATAAGTAAACAGATGGAAAGAAATATATAAAAATTAAGGCCGGCTTACAGGTAACAACTCAAAACAGGTGCTAAATCACACTGCATGTCAAGACTCTAACATTTATCAGATATATACCTATGATACAAAAGAACTGAAGGTAACACAAGGCACGTTTGAACAGCAATAAATAGTCATAATTTTTGCTTTACTGCTGTAGCATTCAATTTTCTGAGTGTAAGAGAATATGTAAGCTAAAGAATCAGAATTCTCCAGATAACTGCAGAAATTATTTTCAGTATTTTTTCTTTTTAAACCAACTTTAGGCACCATTCACATAAAATAAAATGTAACCATTTATGTGTTCGGTTCAACGAATCGTGACGACTGTCTACCATTGTAACCACCACCACAACCAAGATGTGCAACATCCCCAATACTCCCCTAATCTCCCTGGAGCTCTTCCCTGCATTCCCCTTGCTTTCAGTCCCCATGCCCGCCCCATGTCCAGGCAATCACTGGTGTGTGTTGTCACTATAGATTGGTCTGCCCATTCTAGAAGTGCTTACAAACAGAGTCATCCAGTATACTCTCTTTTATATCTCAATTTTTTGGCTTAGCATAGTGTTTTTGAGTGTCATCCATGTTGTGACACATATCAGCCCCTCATTTTTTTTTTTTTGAGTAGAATTCCATTGTATGAATTTACCACAATTGGTTTGTTCATTCGCCTATTGATGGACACTTGCGTTGTTTTTAGTTTTACCGTTGTGTAGTATTGTATTATATGGATAGACATCAAATTGTTTATTCACTCACATATAGATGCATCATACTATTGAACTGTTAGCTTCCTTCCAGTCCAGTATTTTGGTCTGAAGAATAAGCTTGCATTATAAACCACATTGCAAACTTAAAGAACCACTACTATCAATGAAAATATTTCAAGTTCTGGTCAATTCTAAAATAAATGCGAAGATTTGTCTTCTAACATTTTATTTTTTAAATCGACTTTATTCAGGCAACATTTTATTTTGACCTTTTGTCAGAATCACGCTTTACAATCAGGTACAAGCTTACCCAAGAAGAAAAAATAAAAGTCGAGCCAGCGATTCTGTCTATCCCTGAAACTGAATCCAAGCAAAAATGTTTTCTTGACTTTCTTCCCATTTTCCTCTTTTATTCTGGCCATAAACTACCATCAGAATGTAGTCATTTCAATTTCACATAGTCTATCCTTTCCCTTATTAAGATTTACAACAGGAGAATCGTTCTAAGTGGTATATCTGGTAGCTCTTCAAGACTGTCTGAAAATGGAGGAAAGCGTGCTTACAAACCTCAAATCTGCTTTATAACGCTGAACACATTTTCACAACATAAACTTTCAAGTCGTTTTATCGTCATGGCTTTTCTTGGCAAATTTCGTTTTTAGTAGGTACAACACAAGATGGTCTGCGAAGCACCATGGACAATAGAAAGTTACGACAAGGGTTAAGACATAATCCCAGCCTTTGAGAAACTTGTACTTTAGTATGAAAAAAAAGAAAGGCACTCACATAAAGAATAATGACATAAAGGAGAAAATGTTAAGTACCCCGTGAATAACATAAAAGACTGCAGCCTGAAAGCATTTAGTGTCCTTGTAAGCAGGCCTTTGCCCTGCCAAGAGCACCGTGCCTGCAAGAATTAGTAGCAAAGTGGAGAATAAGTGATGCTTAATAGCTCGTCAAGTGCCCGTTTATACCACTCTCTGGGTGAGGAGAAGAAAAGCTGATCTTTTCTGATTCTTAGTGTTGAAACACAGGTTTATGCTTTGATAGAAGTGATCTTTGCAATTCCCAATCCCCACCCCTAAATCCACAAAATCAACACTGAATCCACTTACTTAATCAACTGTATGGATGAAAAAAACTAAAACAGAGTGAAGGAATGGTGGACCCATCATGTGGGGAGATGACTTACGTACCTGTTACCACACAAAAACATGAAATTAGAAATAACGCACCTCACCTGAGTACAAGAAGTAGAAGTGTAGACAAGAGAATTGTCCTGCCTAGCCCTGAGGAGACAGGTCATTCCCTGGTCTACCCTGAAATCAGAAGAGGATCAGCCAGAAAAGCCACAGTCTGTCAAAGCTGTGTCTCCACCGACTAGTGGAACAGTGAACACTAAATTTCAGTCTTGAACCAAGCAGATTATAACTCCTTCTCCACTAGAGGGGAACTAGATAAGGAAAGGAAGATTCTGGAAAAGGAAGGCAGTAATGTTGTCTCTTTCTCTCCTGTGGGCTGAAGGTGAGATGTGAGCAGAGGGACAGCAACATTCTCCCTATCTCCATAAATGTCATTACGTTAGAACAGCCTCTTCCTGAATGTGCTTTGTACAATATTTATGACACAATTTGTGCCTCAAAATAAGCATTCTTTGACTCAAGTGTTCCTTTAGAAAACAGAGAATTTACCCCCCGTGGAATATTGATTGCAGCCACGGTACATACTTTTCATGCCTTCTTGTATCCATGCAGCTTGAAAGCGTTGGTAGGCTATCTCGCACTGACCCTGGGCTTGGACATGAGATTTGCTTCAGACAATGGGTTAATAGCAAACTTGATGCAAGAAGAACTTGGAAAAAGCACTTGTATATGTCCTTGTATACGTCCGCTTCTTCTCTTGGGCTCTTACAATTGCCTGAGGAGATGTCCAGTCCATACTTATGGAGAATGAGATACATAGAGCAGAGTCAGTTGCCTTAGCTAAGGCCATCCTAGATCAGCCAATGCCAGCAGACTTCAAGACATATGAGTCATCTGCTGCCAAGACCAGAACTACTTAGTCAAGCACAGTCAAGATCAATGATACTGTCCACAGCCCACCCACAGATTCATGAGCAATAATAAATCATTGCTGTTTTAAGCCACTAAGTTTAACATAGAAATAGCTAAATGATACACCCTTCTTGGAGACTGTTATGGACTAAATTGTGTCTCCCCAGAATTCACATGATGAAGACCTATCCCCAATGTGGTTTTGGAGATGGAGTCTTTGGGAGATAAATAGGTATCGATGAGGTTAGGAGGGTGGGGAAGTAGGATCTTATAAGAAGAGGAGAAGAGACCTCGACTTTCTCTTTCCCACTAAGTGAAGACACAGTGAGAAGACAGTCATCTAGAAGCCAGGAAGAGAGCCCTCTCCAGAACTAGTCAGTATCATTCTGGATGCCCAGCCTCCAAAAATGGGACGAAATAAATGTCTGTTGTTTAAGCCAGCAGTTTATGGTATTAGCCTGAGCGGACTAAGACAGAGATTCCCAAATGTAACTGGTATCATCCAGTCTTACTTACCATTATCTATATATCCCCTGTCTGTGGAACATTCGAGAATATGGTTCCACAGACAACAGTCTAAGGAGACATTTGGGTAAATAAATTGTAATGATATAAGTGCCCCAGGATGCCATATTTTAGAGACGTGATAGAGAAAGGACGATCAGGATTTGATGGTGGAATGTTTTGTGGAAGTAGAAGAGGAAGTAGAAGCGATGACCTATGTTTAAAATCCTGAAGACTCAAGCCAACTGTGGTATTAATGGCAGAATTAGGTAACTCAGGAAGAGTGAGTTCGAGGGGAAATAGTCTTGCCTTAGAAACATTAAACCTGAAGAGAATGTACTATCTCTAGGAATAAATCCAGCAGGCATTAGAAAAACAGGAATGATGCCAGTGGAGAGACTGGATTGGTTCTATAGTGTTCATGAATGACCTACTAGTTGGTCATTCACCAACTCATGAAAGAGAATCCAGTAGAGGAAAGAGAGTCCAGGATCAAGTGAGACATCTCAAAATGCTGTGATGTAGGGGGGCCAAGCATACAGAGGCCAAGAGCGGGGACATGGCTTCATAAAGCCAACAATAGAGTTGAGACTGTAACTCAAACTCTTGACTTCTTGGTGACCTTACCACATTGCCCATGAGTCATTTAGCCATTAATTGTGGTTCACTGGAGGGCAACCAACCAAGATGACAATCTAAGTGAAATCACGTTGATGAAGAGCAGTTGAAAGAGCCAGAAACATTGAACTTGGAAAGAGGAAGATAAAGTTAAGGGGGAGAAGGAAGACTAAGTGCTGCCTTCAGATGTTGCAAAGACTCTTACGTGTGGAAAATGAAGTCAGAATAGTCACAGTTGCTCAAAAAATTCTTCTCTGTCTTCCAAGGTTGTGGTTCCTTTCCCTGAGAAAGGGGAGCCAGAGACAACAAACTCAAAGAAATGGCTTCTTCGCCCTCTGTCTCTGATACCCAAAAGTTATGAGCACACAGTAGGCATTCGTGTACCATCTGACAACTTAAAGGAGCATCAGTGCCCTCTGAGCAGCTTCACTTTGAAGTTGAGATTGGACTCTTTCCTACCACTTTCAGTAAAGAACATTTGATTTGATCTCCAATCTCTGTTTTTTTAAAATTGAGCAATAGCGGACATACAATATTCTATTAGTTTCAGGTATATGACATAGCGATTTGATATTTTTGTGCCTTTAATAACGTCTTCCAAGAGGAAGATGAAGTTTTCCAACTAGGTTCGTTTCTCCTTTGGCCTCTTCCTCAGCATCTTCGCATATTTACCACAATTCAGCAAAGGCTTTGTTATGACATCCAGATGAAGCCACCTGGGTTTCGAGATATAATTTGAAACTTGGCTGCTTCAAGCCTGCAGAGAGGAAGAAATAAAGTCAACTATAAGAACACGAAGCTTAGAAATGAAAAATGTTCAGACTTTATACTTACATTCAGATAGGGGAGTGCATGTTTTCCGAGAATAAAAACCTGCTGTCTCGAAGATTTTAGAGTCTTTCAGGAGTCATCTGTACTCTTCTCAAATGCAATGGCTGCCAAAGAAAATACACAATGTAAGCATCTCTCTTCATTTGGCATGGAGAATGTGTTATAACCAGCATTTAAGAGTTCAGGTACTAGAAGCAGATAACCTTGGTTCAAATCCCAGCTTTGCTACTTACTACCTATGTGATCTTGAGCTAGTCACTTAACCTCTCTGTGCTTTATATGTTCCATCTGTAAAATGAGGATCATGTTAGTATCTACCTTATAAGATTGTTGAGACAATAAAATGAGTTAATACATTGACACAGCCATGAAGTGGTGCCTAGTACATACTTAATGCCCAACGAATGTTTGTAATTATTATCGCTGTTTTTTAAAATGGTAGGAAAAACACATGACCTGAGTAGATGGCAATTTTTATAAAAAGTAGTGCTCGACTAGCATAAATGAGATATTTATCCCATTTCTATTGAGAAGCAGCCCGAAACAGTCAATGTCAGGACTCTGGCCTTGTTCTATATACACAGTAAAAAAAAAAAAAAAAATGTTTGAGTAAGTGTAGTTTATACTAGTTAAATGCTAAGGAGAATATTTATTATAACTTGAAGTTTATAACTTCCTTTATCCCCTGCTTTGAAGGTTGCTTGTGAAGTCTGATAGTAATCCACCGGACAATTTTCTTCATAAACGTATATATTTTTGGAGAGGGTAATAAATTTTGTTTTCTACATCTATTTTTGTTATAGATCTTTCCATGGTTACCAACTGACTTAGCCCATTAGCACACAATTTATAAACCTTAAATTACGGAAGTATTCACAACTGACATTTTTGCTAGATTAGTTTTGCTAGAGCAAAAAAGTCAGGATTTATGATTAGAATAAAAATAACTAGCATTTTTGAGCACTTATTGTGTCAGGCCCTGATCTGCATTCTTTACATATATTATATCATTTGATCTTCCCAGAATCTTTTGAGGCAGCTGTCTGTATTAGAGTAATTGATGTCAACTAACTGTGATGAATAAACCCCAAACTCAGTGGGGGAACACAACACAGGTTTATGTGTTATTCAATAATGTCTGATGCAGATCAGGCAGCTCTTCTGGGCAGAAATCAGCTAAGGGATGCATTAGGTTGTGGGGAGTCAGCACCTCTGAGTCTTTTGCTTCCTGCCGCATGGACAGGGGAGAGAGAAAGACTGCGCAGTGGATACACCAGTCCCTCACCACCTCAGCCCAGTATTAACCCTACATTGCTTCTGCTCACATTCCATTGACCAGAAAAGTCAGTCACATGGTCAACCAACTGCAAGGGAGGCTGAGAAATGAGGGGAAATATGTAAACATCAGTAAACACTAAAAAGTATCTGCATAGTTTACCCTTCTGGCCACCAAATATCTATCCCCATCCCTCTTTCTAACACAGATCACACTTACCCCTCCCCAAAGGAAACAATGTCAGAGTCCCTGTGGTCCCTGCAACCAGCTCAAAGTCTGGGACTTTGAGTATGTGACGTTCTCGCTGCCAGTCAGGATGTGGCAGGCAGCTCTTGATCCAGTGACCTAGGAACTAAAAGGAAAGTGATCTATGAACCAAAAGGACAAGTCCTTTCCTTTATCTCTCTCTCTCTCTCTCTCTCTCTCTCTCTCTCTCTCTCTCTCTCTCTCTCTCTCTCTCT
>NW_006441953.1:25635278-25651295 GCF_000325575.1 Pteropus alecto | reverse complement strand
CTCTCTCTCTCTCTCTCTCACACACACACACACACACACACACACACAGAGTACGAATGGTGGTGTAACAGCAATAACTAAATCCCCACTCAGAAAATAAAAAAGAAGGCGAGACAGAGCAGCTACTGATGCCACGTGTGGCCCAGCGGACACAGCGAAGGTTGTTGCCCGGTGGGTGGAGGAGTTTCTGGGTGTGGCCCTGGCCTGCTGCTCGGGGCACCTCCCTCATCTATTGTCTCTGTGACCATTTAAGAGCTGGCCCTCCATGCAGCCAACAATCCACTTCCCCGCTAGCAGAGGAAGTTATTTTCAGTCTTAAAAGACATTTTGAGTACATGTTCATGATTATGTTAGCAATATAAGTCCCTCCAAATATCGGCGGGGTCCACAAACCATCAAATGTCTATACTATCTCTCTATTCTCTTTTATTTCCATTCGTAATTCAGCCATTCCTTTCCTGGGCTCATCTCACTCTTGAAACACCTTGCAAAATGCTGTCAACAGCAGCCAATGCACACAACTTCCTCATCTTCTACAATTACAAAGCTACTTGGCATAAGCAACCTTCCAAGTCATCATAGGTGTCAGTTTCACCAAATGTTTTGCCATGGCAACACAGCGTTTCACCTTTCCAGCCTCTGGTATCGGTTTTCTTACTACTCATCTCCTCTTCAGCTAATGGCACCAAGCTGAGATTTGTGTTAGAGTGGCATTTCCTGTCCTTTACCAACGTTGGTGTTTATCACATGACTCATAAATAGATCTCGCTGAATACCTGTTGCACAGGAAGGTACTTAATTAGCATTCATTGAATAAATACAGTATTATGTATATGTATGCAACCATGTTGTTTTAACATATTTGTATTTAATCTTTCACTATGATGGAAACCAATGCTTAAAGAAATTCAGTAACACATCCTGAAGTCTAGTACACTACATGTGCTTCTGTCTCCAGGCGTCTCCCCAGTAGAAGCCAGAGCAAAAATAGACTCCACCTTTTCTCTGCTTTGATAGCACAGAAAATCTGAAACCTGACCCTTTCTCTGTAGTTTTAGATTTTTTCTTTCTTTGCACTATTTCAATCAGAGCTATTATCCTCTGCCCATAGAGTAAGAGTTATTTTAGGTGACTCAAAAAACACAGTGGAAAAAAATCTATAGTTTTTTAAATTAAGGAATGAGGATTTTGTCCTGAAACTTGTTTGCATAAGTTTGCACAATGAGCACACTTAATGAATTATGCCTGTGTCAACATTTCTTTTCTCCACTAAATGGTTTGTTTATTTAACGAATGTTTCCTATATTCATTTATGAGATATTATGACATCATAACCATTCATCAAATGTGGCAAGGGCACAGATTATCCGAACTTTACTCTCTGTTCAAGCTTTGACATACTGACTTTGCCTAGTGTGAACATATATGTGAACCAAAGTTGTCAGAACTGTTGGTTGGTCTGAATTTATACAAAATTTTATTCATTCAGTAAGTGTTTATTGAGCATTTATTACCTATTAGGTAGTGAACAAGACCTGCTTTAAGATATACTATAAATCTTTTTTAAAATCTCCATTTTTCAGTTGAGTACACTTTGAGTTGGCTGGAATTCGAATTCACAAATGTATGTGTGTGTATGTGTGTGTGAGAGAGAGACAGAGAGACAGAGAGAGAGACAGACACAGACAGAGAGGTAGACAGAGACAGAGAGGCAGAAAGAGAAAGAATGATTAATGGCGGTTGGGGAAGGGTGATAGAAATAGTGAAATTGGAACATCGGTGACAGACTAAATGCCAGAAGACTTATTTAGGGACATGGACAGACTCTGCAAAGCAAGTATCCTTCCTAGAGGTTATAATTTGCAAACCGAATGAAGGTTAAAATAAGACCAATGCAAATAACATCATTTTAGGTATTTTCTCCTCTTATGAAAAGAGTGTACCCTAATTTTAAATTTTCAGATAAGTTAGGAAAAAATTGCACAGAAATAATTATGTTAGCAAAAGTGATGTTTAAACACAATCGTCACTAGAATCGTTGTCCCATAAGTTGGGACATAAACTTTCCTACGTGCTTTTTTTGCTTCCAATGAAGTGATGCCATTCGGTCTCAAGGCATCACTTGAAAAGGCAAAAGCAACTTGAAGTAACACAGTGAGATCAATGAATAAAAGAGAGAAATAGAAGTGTTTAGATACCTGAAACCTTGGCTTCTCATTTGCTTCAGTCCGGGGTTTGCAGACGTCACCCACTCCTACTCACTCCTAACGAGAGTATATACTCAGCTCTTTGAAATGTGAGTATTATGGAAAAGATCGCAGTTGCTTTAAATTATAGAAGTTGGCAAGTGCCTGGGAGGAGCGGGAGGTTGTTTAAACTGAGAAAGACAGTCGAAAACTTCATGCAACTGCGTGAGCTCCAAGCTTCAAACGCGTTCTCATGCTCAGACGAGACCTTTATTTTTCATCAAGTTACTTTTTACATTGTTTTGCAGCAGCTTTGAATAATAAACACATTTTCCTGCTTTAATTTTTTTAATGCTTTCTAAATTCATGGGACAACCAAAGCAAGCAAGCCTCATGTTTTGGGGGAAAGTTTGATATCAGCAATGCCTAGAAAAGGTAAGCTACTGTTTTCACTGCAGCTTTTCTCTTCTTCCCTCCTGTTTGGCCTGCGTCGAAAATATTTACTAGTGATACTTAAGACAGCTCCTTGTAAAGGAAAGAGGAACTTGTCGGAAGTATATCAACAAATGATAAATTAGACATTGAAAAACCTCGGTGGTGGTTCTTTCTCCGACTTTCCATTCCGCTTAATGCGCAAACCTCCGTGAAATATCTTTGTATGAAAATGCCATTTCTTTAAAAATGTGTGCAAGTCTCTAAGGTCTCCGTTCGGATGCGCCTCACGTTCTGTAGTGTGGTGATGGGCTAATATATATGGCCAAGGTCAGAGTATCTACATTTTCTTATCCGTTATATGCAGTTCAACTTCCGGAGCTGTGATTTTTCTATTCACTCAGAAATGTTTCCCATGGAAGATTTTAATAACATTCCAAAAATTCTCTGAAATATGGTTACTATGACTTCTTATAAACTTGTTTTTGTAGGATATGTTTTTTAAAAGTTCAATAAAATACGTTTTTTAAAGTTAAATAAATCATTTGACTTTTCCTTTGTAACCCCAGGAAAGGACGTTACAGTTATTATGCCTTGAGGGGGAGAAAGAGCTCAACTGGAAGTGTGTTAATTCAAGTCTAACTTAGTGGGGTGGCTTTGCCTTCTCGATTGTGCCTCAGAAACAGGTAGCGAGCAGAAAGGCTAGAATATTCCTTGTTTTTCTATGCATTGGTCTTATGAGAAGTATCTTGCGGTTTTAGGTGGAGGGGCACGTAAATATGTGATGTGTTGTTCCAATTTCTCTGAAAAAAAAAATCTGTTATCAGTGTTCCCATCTTTCCGAGGCAGAGTTCCAGGTGCAGAAAAAAAAGCTAGATATTCACAGAGGTCTGCAAATGCTTCCAGCAGGCTGCGATTTAGCAGAACCTCACATTAATTCCTCCATGCATATATATGTACTCGCAGGCAGAAATTAAAAAGCCTTGTGGGTTGGACCAAGCTTGAGTGGTTTGGGACATGTAAGCAACCTCCGTCTGCAAAACCCACCGGTACAGAAACACCAGCGAGCATGCCCGTGAGGCCTGGCAAGAAGGCCCGGGGCATCGTCCTTGGGTTGAAAGGGGCTCTTTGACCTGCCTTTGCTGGACTCGCTGTTGCTCTGTGTCTGGGATCTTTTCTTATTCTGTGTCAAATTCTGATTACGTAAGGTGGATCGTAGTGGCTTCTTCGATCTTGTGGTCTCGGTGAAAGATTAAGATCAGAGAAGGGATATTATTATAGAAAAGAGGGAAGGCAGTTTGATCAGCTCCTCGCGAGGTGGGCGAGGGAAACTGTTAGCTCCTTTTTCTACCGGGTTTGTGTGGAGGGACAGAGGGACCCGCGCCTGCCGAAGGCTTGTCCTTCTGGGTCCTGTACCTTCTCCCTTCCCCTTCTGTCTCTCCACTTCTGCCCACGTCGGCCATACAACGTCAAGAGAGGGAGCCATGAGCTGGACACACGAGATTTTATCATCTCCTTCTCCCCCTCTCGGCCGTTCCCAGACTAGTTGGGGAAGCCCCCACCCTATTTGGAGGGGGTCTCCAGGACCCCACCCCATGACCTCATCTCAGGCAGCTGGAGAGCTGGGATGGCCAGCGGTTACATGGCGCCTGAGTGCACCCTGGGGACGGGTGCGGCCGAGAAATGCGCCGTGTGGCATGACGTGACTGCTGGGGAGCCGAGCGGCCTTCCCATCACAGGCTCCCGTGGAGGCTGGCGGCATCTCTGGAAGCCGGACCCTCCAGGCCCCGCCTCTGGGCCCGAGAAGGCCCCAAAGAGGACACAAACAAGAAGGCAATTAGACTTGCTAACGAAGCCCCAAGCCATCTGACTCAGCTGAGGCACAGCCCCCGGGGGGGAGGGTGTTGTAAGGGAACATGGACAGCGCCCTGGAAAGGACAGGTCAGGGTCGTCCCGAAAAGGACACCGAGGAGAGGCCCAATGTGACCTAATCGTGTCTGTCCACTTCAGAGAGGCCGGGAGAGAGGCCGCATCTGTGAGGGACAGAGGGGGAGAGTGTTAACCAACGAGGTGCCAGGGCGTGTGGGAGCCATGCTGTCTGAACCTGAAAAGGATTGGAACCAGACTTAGCCCAGGGGCCCAGCTCCTGCTGCCTACCCCCAGTCTGTGAAGCAGGGGCTGAAATGTCCCAGGCTCAGGAATCAAAGAGTGTCCACTCTGTACCAGAAGGTCTACCTGGCTCTTTGAATGTGGACCTTGACAGGGAGACCAAATAGCTCCTGCTGCCTACCCCCAGTCTGTGAAGCAGGGCCTGAAATGTCCCAGGCTCAGGAATCAAACCCGAGTGTCCGCTCTGTGCCAGAAGGTCTACCTGGCTCTTCGAATGTGGACCTTGACAGGGAGACCAAACGCCAACAGTGTAGAAAGGACGAGGAGGACAACACAGAGCGGGGCTTTGCAAATCAGCCCGATGAAGTCCATAAGGCTCCTCATAGACTTGCATTGAACTAGACCTTGGAGGAGGAGCAAACTATCATGACAGAAGCCAGAGGGGCAAGAGCGCCCAGGCAGAGGCTAATAGGCAAAGGCACAGAGGTGGAGAGATGGTGGCTGCTCCTGTGGACCAAGCACATTGGGGGTGGCAAGGCTCTAGTCCCCAAGTGCATCCCGAGGCATCTCATGGTTGTTAATAAGAGGAAAAACAAGTATATCCCGATCAGGTGACTTTGGGAACACGGAAAGCTCCATGGTGTTCTGGAACTCGGGTTGTGGGGTCACAAACATCTGCCTGCAAACCCAGCTCCACCCCTTAACTGCCCTGTGAACTCAGACCCATTCAAATGTCCGTGTTTTCTTCTGTTAAATGAGGCTAATAATTATGTCTATTGTAATAGGGGCCTTTCGAGGATTCAATTAGAGAATTCACGTGAGCTCTTCTTATTAGCTATTAAATGCTGGTTTCTCCGCGGCAAGATTTCACATGTTCCAGTTTCTGTTTTTTGTTTTTGTTTTTTTAATTTTTTTTTACTTTTATTTCTACTAATAAAAACATATTAACTGATAACATTTTATTGACCATTTCGTGCCAAGCACTGTTGTAGGTGCTTTGTATGAATAGTCTCATTTAAAACTCACAACCTATTAGGGGTCTTATTAGTGGGATTCTGCTGTAATCTTTACTTACAACTTATGAAAACTATAGCCCAGAAAGGTTAAGTAACTCACTCAAATTTATTTCAGTTATTTCTTGATGGGCACCACTAATTGAAACTTTGTGATCATCACACATGCTTGAAAGTTATTTATTTTCATGTTTTTATTTCTTAATGTGTCCTCTTGTCTCTCCATGAGTCAGTCATTAGAATCTAATGTTTTCCAAACTCATTAAAACATGAAACCATTTTTTTCCCCGAGAACTATCACACAAACCATGGAATGTGGAATGCATGCTGGAGAGCGAGGCGGTTGAGTTGTTCCTGTAAGTTTACGCCACAAGAACGCGAAGTTGCCCAAGATTTAATTGAAATTTATTAATCTCCGCCAGCCGCTTCATGAATTGTCTTCTGTATTTCTATGACACAAAAGCCCAACGACCGAGATTCTCATATCTAAAGTAGTTGATTTTTTAAAAACTATCGTCAACTTCCGAAAGGCAAAGTGACCGCAACGCAAATTCATGTCAATCATTTCATATCGGGAAGGTCAGCCTTTGCCTTTGGTTCGAGGGCACTGCAGAGAACAAAGGCTAGAATAAAATACCTTCAAAAAGTTATCAATTGAATGGGGGGAAACAAAACGTGCGTTTCAACATGTAAAATGCAAAATTAGATTTACAAGGAAGAATAAAAGGCTCAAAGTAAATTCAAAGATAAGGAGACTTAGGTCTCTGGAAAAATCAGAGTACTGTCTACCATTCTTTGTTGTTTACCGTGTACAAAGAACTGTGCTAAGCACATCACCGCGTGACAAACCCGTGTGTACTTTATAAAGTTCCAATGTGACTGTTAACTTGCCCATTTCACAGATGAGAAAACCGAGCCTAGAGAAGTTTAGTTTTCTGCCTGAAGTCTTCCAGGAAATAAGGGGCAGAGTATGTTCTGAAAGTCAGATTCACCTGATGATCAGGGAAGACTCCTCGGAAGAGGTACCATGTAATTTGGCCTGGAAGGATGGATAAGGGTTTGTGGGAGGGGCATTTCCGGCAGCGAGAGGAACCTCGGGAGAAGCATGAAAGAGAGCAGGGTGGAGGAGAGCGGGAGAGCTGCCCTGTCAGAACGAAGTGCAGGCGTAGAGAGCAGAGTGGGGGAAGCTCAAAAGACTCAGTTGTGGAGGGCGGGGGGGTGCGCAATAGCTTGGTTGGAATCAGGTCATTGAAAGCCCTGAATGCCAAACCACAAAGTTTGGATTTTTTTTTAATGGAGTCGTTATTAAAAGTTCGTACACGAAGAAGTAACTTTCTAACAGTTCATTAGAACGATGATTTAAGATGATTAATCAGTGTACGGGAGGGGGCAGAGACTAAACCTCTGTTGAGGAAGCGGTATTTATCCAGGCAAGAGAGAACGACAGCCATTGTTCACACAGCGGTCGAGGGTGGACATGCACGTGGGGCCCGGTCTCCTAAACCTGTCTTTCGAATAACAGCCTTGAGACCTTGCTGAATCCAGATTCGACTCTGTGAAATAGGAGGGGTGGGGAATGGAAGGGACAGGAGATGCTAGTTGACCTCTGAGGGCTTCTCAGCCCTCGAACTCCATGAGGATAAACCTCTACGCACCTTTATGGAAGAGTCATTACCTCTGCAGTTCCTTATTCCATCTCCAGTTTCTGGACTAGTCCTTCGTATCAAGCGGGCATGCTTCCAAAAGAATATTAAGGTTTAGAAAATTTTATGGGTTTATAGCTATGGCGATTACATAATGTGGTAATGACATGCTATGATTGGAAGGGTGTATTTTAATATATCCCTTCAGAAGGAACTCTCACCATCATCCTGGCTTTCTGCCTCTTGCAAAATTCAGCTGTCTGCTTCTCGTGACTGAGAAGTCTTAGTGCACGTCAGGATCTTACAGTGCTCTGGATGAATTATTCGCGTAGGTGTCCTAGGACCCCCTCCAGCTCCCAAATAGGTGGTAAACTTGTAAAGAGTAGAAACGAATTCATCTTTACATCCTCCAGTGCCTGACAAGTGTAGCAGGTCTCCACGCAGCTACGAACACAGGTCTGCAAGAAAAGGCACATTCCTTTATTTTCTTTAATTCAACTGGCATCTGAATCTAAGAGTCTGGGCCTGCAGGAACTTTCGTTTTAGAAATTATCAGGCTCCTGCCCCCACCACCTCTAATACCAGGGCGGTCTTCCTTCACTCCAGCATGCCCATCTTGTAAATCGCCCATCCCTCTGATGTCTGTGGATTCTGCTTTCAACCCCTGCTTAGGAACTGAGACTCGCTGTCCAGGCCAGGGACCTGGTGTCTGAGCAACTTTAGACACCCCTGCTCTCGGGGGTCCACCCACAGAGAGTGAGTATTTGCACTTCTCACAAATGTGCTGACCCTCAAACGCCAGCCTCTCCAGGTCTGGAGAAATCTCCCATCAAAGAATTTTTATTCCCCCTCTTCCGGCATACACTCTTGGACTCAGACTTTCAGAAAAGAAAAGACGATATGTTCTCAAGAGACTTCTGCTTCCTGTTCTCCACAACCTTGTAACAAGGACACAGGAAGGAGTGGGTAACATTCGTGAGATGGGGGTGAAGAACACACAAAGTTACTCCATCACGGTCCCAATCGATGCTCAATAATTGTCAGTGAGATGCAGGCCCCAATAACTGATGAAATGGCTCCTCCAAAGTCGCTCACTTTGCCATCAGAGGACGTATTATGATCAATTTAATAGTCTTTTTATTAAGCACCTACCAGGTGCCAGGACTTGACACACATTGTCTCCATATCCCTGTTGTTCAGGTGAGGAGCAGTGAGTAGCTTACCTAACACCCTACAAGCACTAAGAGATAGAGCACGTGTTCAAAATCAAGGTGCGCCATCCTCCGTGACCTCTGCCCTTTCACCCTGCTCCGTGGGCCCAGATAAAGAGTCCTTGTTTTCCTACCTCACGATCCAGAAGTCTGCGCTTAACCAATCCTTCAGTTGCCATTTCTCCTTAAAATTAGTTTTAAATTTTAGAAAAAAAAAATGTTTACAAAAGACTTTTATGAAAGAATTTTTATTTTTTTTCACCATGAACATAGAGTGACTCTGCTTGATATCATAATCATCCCATAGGATGATTTGTTACCCCGTCTAGTCATTCATCCGGGAGATTGTTAATTCTACTTGAAAGATAAAGAGTGAGGTAAAGTGACATGTCCAAGGCCACAGAGCTAGAAGAGTGCTCAAACTCAAACCCACGTTTGTCCGTCTCTGCCTCCGAGTCAATGAGTGGGGGGTTCGCTGTAATTAATGAAAAACTAATTATAGAGTACTATCAAATATTTGTAGTTTTAGGGCCTTCTCTGCCCATAACAGAAAAGCAGAGCTTGTGTGGCTGCTTTCAAACGCAATCTGCCAGATGTACTCTCCCAGTATTTGAGAGCTGTCAGTAAGGCATTAGTAGGTTTCCTTGCCAATTGCTAACATCCCCAAAGCAGTTTATTCGTTTCAACCGGCAAGTGATTTTTTTTTCCAGTTTCTTTCTTGCATCATTAATTTTTTTAGGAAACACTGTTGATGAAACAATTTTTATCCCATTCCACTTTAAAATCGAATTTGATGTCGATGGGATGTTCGTTAGGGATTCTTGAATTGACTGGAATTACCAACCCATTTTACCACGGCTGCTTCTGTCGGTTTCTCAGATCACCAGCTTCTCTTCTTTTCCTTTGCAACAAAGACCGTATTCCTTGGCACGGTCTTCAGGGGACTTTGAAAAATCTGTCTCTTAATGGTCCTCCTTGTCCACTCTCATCCCTACAGTTCTTTGTATCCCCACACGCCCATGTATACCAAATACCTCAGACTGGGTGGCTTCAACACAGAAATTAATTTCCCCACAGTTCCTGAAGCTAGTGGTCCACACCCGAGGCGTCAGTGGGCGTGGTTCCTCTGAGGCCTCCCTCCCCGGCTTGCAGATGGCCGCCTTCTCGCTGTGTGCTCACCTCGTCTTTCCTCCACGCAGAGCACCTCTAGTGTCTCTTCAGGTGTCTAAATCTCCCCTTCTCATAAGGACACCAGTCCAGTTGGATTAAGGCCCACCCTCAGTGCCTCGTTTTAACGTCAACACCCCCTAAAAGACCTTATCTGTGAATATAGCCACATTCTGAGGTATTTAAATCACGAAATTTTGAGAAGACACGATTCAGGCCAATATCTATGCACAGTGAACTCTTCACAGTTTCTTGGGCATCTCTTTTCTCTGTGTGACATAGATCTAACGAATCAAGTCTATTCCTCTGCCTTTGCGTGAATTATGTCAAACCCTATAAAACTGCTGACCTTTAATCATTTTATTACCTACAAAAAATAGCAATTGTGTATGACTCCCATATAGCATAGAGACTTAACAAAAACTCTCATTTCTTGAAGACAATTTGCCAGGCCTGTAAAATATCACAGAAATTGTTGATCATCTTTCTATTTGTCTCTGAAGCCGAGATAGAATGGCATGTAAACAGACTTTTAGAATTTAGCTACATTGCAGGACTCACCTTCAGCCTGAATGCCAACAGTAGCAACAAGCTCATATTTATTACAGCAGCCCCTTTCATTAGCACGCCACAGGCCACCAGAAAGTTCTTTATTATGCCAGATTCTGGCCTTCTTTTTTTTAATTTTCTCAGTTGTCTTTGTTCTGGTTTTAGAAGTAGCAAAGAAAAGTTCGTCTCTTTCCTCTGGCATTTTAAATACTTGAAGACTGTCACCAATCTGCCTTCCCCACCCCCTCCAATGTCTCCTTGCAGGAGGGAGTTTTCCCTGAACACCGTGTGGTTCACCAAAGGTGTCCATGCCTTCTCATTATTAGGGTTAGGGTTCTGGACGCCAGGTTCCAGGTGATTTCCTGGCATCAGCAGCAGTTACTTGTACGCCTGTGTTGAAAAGACTGTGAATCCAGCCTTGGGTGAGCAGGAGGAAACGTAGCGTTCCATCGGTGCTAGCTAAGGGGGAACCAGATACTCTCCAGAGCTGCTCGCACTGCGAATCTGGACATCGTTTGGCACCCGGAGTACAGGGGAGCAATTGCTCTAATTTAAATACTCTGTATTTCTTAATGCTAAATTTGCATCAGCTTTGCTAGTAAGCTCATCTCATAAAAAGACTGGCTAAGACACTCAGATTTTTATTCTAATATCGTCGTAGCAAAGCCTATTTTCGCTCATGTAATGGTTCTGCTTTTCTTCATAGTTAACCAAAAAGAATGTAGAATCTGGAATTATGATTTCTTTGTGTGCTACGTTCAGCCCTAACCCTTCCTGGTTGTATGACTATTGGCAGTCTGTTCATCGTTAAAAATGGAATAATATGTGGATCCTGCCCCAGTGGATCCATTGGTAGTATTAAATGAGATACTATGTAAAAAAGTATGCAAGCTGGCAGGTGAAGCACAAACGCTACTCGTTGCTAGGAGGCTGATATTTAGCTGGTCAGAGAATATTTCCCTCAACCTATTTGTTTTAGGGGATTTCTTATCACTAGACAAATTGACATCTAATAGGGGATTAAAAACAAAAGTATGAGGAGGAGAAATGAACACATACTAGATACTCAGCGAATGGACTTGTGAACATGAACACATCAAAGGACACAATTTCAGCAGAGAGGAGAGTGTTTCCATGACGCCTCGAAGCAGAGTAACAAGCAAAATCCGGAGCGGCTCTCCGTGGCTTGTTTTGCTGATTCAAGGCCTCAGATGTTTGATTTGGGCTGATTGGTGCTCGCCATCTGCTCATACAAATTGACATTGCTGTCCTAATGCTTTCTCCTGCAAAGGAAAACGTACCCATCTCTCAGAGCATGTTATCAGCAACGCGGTACGCTCAGCCAGGAGCTGCACCCCTCAGTCTAAAGGACCAAGCAGGAAATGTGCATGAATGAATGAGCACGTGGCAGAGATCCCGGGGGCCAGGGACGGCAGGCTCCACCTGAAGTGGGCAGTCACCACTCACTCCAGTGGGTGGTGGCCGGGACGGCGTGGCCTGATGGTGCCAGGTCTTCAGGTTTTTCAAGAAAATCCATGTATCTGGGTTTTTATATAAAACGTTCCTACTTTGAAAACACTTGCTGTGTTTTTGATCCACAGAGATAGCGATTTCATATATTTCATCCCAATATAATCTAGAGACATAAAAAGGGTTCAAATTTTCTGGCCGTGGAGGAAATCTCAAGAGACCTTGCCCTTCAAATAAATTTCCTGAGTAAACATGAGCATCCATGCCCACACACCACTGATAGCAATAGCTAACTGAGCATGCTCCCTACACAGAGGTACGGGTGGAGGCGAACCATCCTGCAGCCCTCCCAACGCCCTGTGAGGTCGATGCTGTGTTTATCTCTACTCTACAAACGAGACCCAAAGCCTCACTATCAGTTAGTAGTGACACATATGTACATGAATATATAATCCCCTTGCCAAGAGAGCTGGTGTCCTTATGTCTCTTAGATTGGAGGAAGAAAATTTAAATGCATGTTAGTGCCCACTGCCCCAGAGATGGCACGTTGGGGTGAATGATGATCCTCCTGGCTGCTTTTGGCAACTCCGTACTCCTGTGCTAGCTCGCTCGGGCTGCTGTAACAGAACAGGGGGGCTTAAACATCAGAAATGGTTTTGAGGGCGGGTGTCCAAGATCAAGGTGTTGACAGGTGTGTTCCTAGTGAAAACCCTTTCCCTGGCTTGAAGATGGCCGACTTCTTGCTATGTTTTGGCAAGAGAGAGAGATCTGGTGTCTGTTTCTCACGAGAACACCAGTCCTAGTGGATCAGGGCCCACCCTCATGACCTCATTTCACTTTAATTACCTCCTGAGAAGTCCTGTCTCCAGTCACACTGAGCGTAAGGGCTCCGACATACTAATCGAAGGCGGGGGGTGGACACACAATTAAGTTTATAACACTCCAACTCCCTTCTTAGGAGAACCAGCCTCTCCTGCATTTCTCTCCCTCACACCTCGTCCTACCCAGCCCAGTTCATTCAGCCATTTCCCTTTTCCTACCTCATTCTTTACCCCACGCGATGCTTTCATTCTACACAATCCCTTTTCTCACTTTCTGAAACCACCGTCGCTTATCCACGTTCCTGTTTCTCTCCTCCTCCACCTTCTCTTCCCTTCTCTCTTATTCCAACCGTGATCTTCTCCAAAGCCCGTTCCTCTCTCATCCTGTTCTTCTCACCCTCTTCTCCACAGCCACCCCCTCAAAGCTAAATTCTTTCCCCGTCGTGTTTCTGCCTCAGACCCTGATAACTGGGGTGCCTCACACAGCGCTGAGTCCATAGCAGACACCCCGTAATAGTTAGTGTGCCCTCCCTACATCGGAGTCCAGGCAAGTTCAGAGAAATGTGCAAGATGAAGCACTTGAAGCGAAGAAAAAAAAGAAAGAGAAAAAGAAATCAGAGCCATGAGACGGAAGAGGAACAAGCTATGTGAACCACAAGGCCCAATCTAGTTACTGAGATTGAGCGTGAAATCTCATTTCCTGGCAGCCAAACCCAGAGTCTTTTCAGACTTAAAGTGATCATGTCTTCTCTGCCGCGCTCAGGGCGAAGGGCTGGAGCAGGGGAAATGAATTCCTTTCCTTTTGCCCTGACCCGGGTCCTGCCTCGAGCAACTGTTTTTACCCACCCAACGGCTCTCTTTTCTGCCCCCCACGGATCTCTGACTGGCTAGTCAGTGCTGCATTGTGTTAAGACCTCACTCAGACTCTGTTTAGAATGTGGCTTTGTGTAGTAAAGAATGAAAAGCTCAGAATTATGGAAACTGTAGTTGAAGTTGTCGCTAGGATGTCGCTAAAGGAAATCTGCCATTTTTGATTAAGTGGAAAGCTCACCGAATGCGGGTTCAAGTGTCAGCTGGGTGGTTTATGGAGGAGAAGTATCAGATAAAGGAGGGAAGGAAGGAAGGAGGGAGGGAGGGAGGGAAGGAATGAAGAGGAAGGAAAGCTTTTTCGGAATTCTTTTCACTCGCCCCTTAAGTTACTCATTTTCCTCATTTTTCCTTACACTGTACTCTTTGCTCTTTCCTGTCACCAGCATCTTCCCTCTGAGCCCTGCAGAGAAACCGCTATCTTCATCTCCGGCCGCTCCTGTTCAGTGAAAACCTAATGCTTTAATTCCCACACTTTATTCTGGACGTAGAAATCTAACCATCGTCACAAATGTTCTGTTTTGTTATTGACCCAGCCATTCTCCCAGAATGCACTTGATAACCAACCGGTCAGTGCCTAAGACTCTCACTGTTCTTCGCTCTGGACACCACATTGTCAAGCTGAATTAGAGAGGACTCGGGTAACCAGAAGATGAGAATTATTAAAACTAAAGCACATAAGAGAGAGGGGGAGACTGATGGGCGATATGAGACTGAATTCAAGTATTTGAATATCTCCCCTCACGTAGGACTTCTGGAACAATTCTCCAACATTTGCTATCAATTATTTAAGATTCTAATCCAGAGAGGATTTGACCTAAGTTAAAATTGCAGCTCTGTCATCTTCCAGGTTCGTGTCCTTGGGGAACCAAGTCTTCCTAACTCCATTTCTTTGCTGTGAAAAATGAGGAAAATAGTATCCACCTCATCGAGGTTATAACGTGCATGTTATAGAGCCAAGTGAGACTATAATACGGTGCTCAATCAATCACAGCTGAGATTAATATTCCTGATACTTCTGTTGAAATGAAATAGAAGAAAATGCATTAGATGTACAGAGTTATTAAGTTGGTTGGATCATAAAGCATAAGATATTCCTCCTTCCCTCCCTTCTTTTCTTTTTCTTTCCTTCCTTCCCTTTCTCTTTCCCCATAACCATCCAGCGGTACCTTGACCCTGCATTCAGTAAGCTTTCGAATTAACCAAGAATTGCAGAATTCTTTTAACAATACCATAACGACTCCAAATATAAATTGCCTTAATTACAACACTTACATCCTTTACTACGCAGAACCATGTTCTAAACAGAATCTGAGTGAGACCCTGAAAGAGATTCGGAAGTCTTTGGCAAGTGGGATATTATATAAATAAAGGAGAGGAGAGTCTTAGCTGTGGTTCTCAACCCTAGATTCACCTTAATCAGAACGAGGGAGCTTTGGAAAATCCCAAAGCGCAGGCTGTACCCCAGACGTCAGAATCCCTGGTGGCGGGATCCAGACATAGAGAATTTTCTAAAGCCCCCAGGGTTGATTTAAGATGCAGTCTAGATTGAGAACCTCTATTTTCGAGGAACTGGTGGCCGATGGGGCGGAAAGCCTCAGAGTGGACAAGGCTGTGTGCTGTTCCCACGGTGTGAGCGCATCAATAACCTTCTAGACTCTAGAGGGACTTTCAGGAAGGAGACTTGTGGAAACAGAAATCAGGCAGAGAAAAGGAAAAGGGAGAGTCTAGGAAGAGTCTGCAGAGGTGAGGCTCAGTCCTCCAACAACTGAGGCAGAACCGGAAGGAAGGAGTGAGGAAATAGCAAAAGCAAAATAATTTATTTTTAGAATGTGGGAGACATAAACCTATGTGAACCAAAGATGAGTCTACCCTATCTTAGATGCTCACAATTCAAATTTTTGGAAAATAGCGAAAAAACGTTTGCATTGGTCCAGGAGGTTTCATCTTGATGATTTCATCAGAGGATTTTGACTAAATATCTGCTTTATAATCCACCACTCGCGGCATTTGCACTGCCATTCGTTACATCGTCTGCTGTGCATCAGATATGCCATTCTCTTAACCCTCACAAAATCCCATAAAGTGGCCGCCTCCCATTGTACAGACAAGGAGACTTTCCAGATGAGGAAGTGAGATGCACAGAGGTTCAATGATTTGCCCAGAGTCAGTGAGTGGCAAAACCAGGGTTCAAACCTGGATCCGTATGAACCAGAGCCCATGATCTTTACCCTGTGCCACTGTGCCTCCGGATAAAGCCCAAATCTAATCCTCGGAGAGGTTCGTGCTTCCATCCGAGCCTGCGAAATGACAAAAACATGCCCCGAAAAGTTATGTCCCAGCACCAGGGTCTCTGAATGAAAAGAACGAAAAAGTGGAACTATCTCAGAGGCTGCAGCTCCTCCTTTGGGATGCAGAAGACCTTGAGCAAGAGACAAAGCATTTTAGAGAGGAGTGGGCATGAGGTGTTTGTCACCACTGAACTGGGATTGCCCCGTCCTGAGCTGCATGCCTGTCACGTGCAGTGGGGTTTGGACAGGAACGGCCAC
>NW_006441953.1:25634074-25635245 GCF_000325575.1 Pteropus alecto | reverse complement strand
GCCTTGCTGAGTTCTGTCTTCCCGATCATTCCACATGCGCCAGTTCGTTTGACCATCTTCTTGTCCTGAAACGGATTCTCCACATCCCCTGACCACCCCTGAAAACTGATCAGCATCCATTTGCAAGCAGTATTTTCCTCCTAATACATCCATGCATATATAGTCCAGGCGGCTGCTTTGATTTCTGGAATATTAGCTTAGAGGAAAATGAAATCTAATAATAAAATCTGCTAAGAGTTCCAAATAGCTACATAACCTGTGCCAAAGAGATGATTTTCATTTGGGCTGCCATCTGTAGATATTATTACTAGTTATCCTTTGTACTCAAGAATAAGCACACCATTGCTTCCCCTCCCAATCGAACGGCCTAGAAATTGCTGATGCAATGTCCTCATGAAAGAGCCAGTGACATTTTGCGTTGCCTTTTGAAAAAATATTTTAATAATGTCTTTAAAAAAAAAAAAAACTGGCCAGCAAGTTCATTCTAGGACAAGTTTTAGATTCTTTGAGAATAAAGTTGGGTAAGATCATAACCGTGACTGTTTAGTTTGGACGGACAAATTGCCAACATGCCTATAAAAAGGATCGGCGGAGAACTTTTTTTTTTTTCGACTCTTATTTTCAGATTTTCTTCAAAAGTTAGTCAAACAAAAATTTGAGAAAAGCCTTGTGATAGACTCATAACATACGAACACCTCAAAGAGAGTTTATGTTTCAGACCGAAACGGTCCAGGGAGTTTATAGTGACTCGGACAAGAGTCCCATCGACGGTAGCCCTGAAGCCATCACAAGAAAGGATGGGTAAAGCAGTTGTCGAGTGTCCACTGTGTCTGGCTCGCACCGCATGTCCTAACTCGGGGCTGGGCAGACGTGATCTCATTCAGTCCGCCAATTGCCCCTCGAGGTTCGTATTATCCCCATTTAGCAAGAAAAGAAGAAAAGTTGAGAACAATAAAGGACTGGACAACGGGGGGGCAGGGAGCGGAGCGAAATGCGGGCTGGAGAATGAGGCTAAAACTACTCTTTGTCCAAGATGCATTCGAATCGATGAATAAATGAATCTTAGAAAACAACAAAGAAAGGAATACATTATACAAGGAAACTATAAGCCCTGTGTCATTCTAGCCCTTGGAAATTGGAAGTGGATGTTTTGTGTGAGTCTACAGTTTCT
>NW_006441953.1:25546128-25634050 GCF_000325575.1 Pteropus alecto | reverse complement strand
TTCCTGCTGCTCTGTAAAGAAGCACCGCCATCTCCTCCCCTTCCACAGCTGTTTCTGGGAAAGGTGGCTTATGTGGGCTTAATCCTCATCAGAATCCCCCTTCCAACTAGGGAAAACGAGGCTCAGCGGTCTCAAATTTCACAAGAGAGAAGCTTGGTCAGGGTCTCAAAGGAACGAGAGGGTCCGCATGTCAAGCGGAGAACAGAGAGGAAAAAGAAAGTTGCATATGGAGTCTTTGGCGAAGGCCAAGGAGCTCCGTTTGATCAGAAGAATGTTCTGGAAGTAAAGCAGTGAGATAAAAGTTAGATGAGGGTTGGATAAGGATTCAAACTGTGAAGGACTCAGAAGACAGGAGACATCATTTGACTTTCTCAAGGAACAGGGAACCTATCAAAGGCTTTTGAGTGAGAGAGACGTGTGGGAAGCAGAGTTTTAGAAAGATTAAGCTGGCCACAGTGGCGGGGAGGGGGGTACCGGAAGTGAGGAGGCCAGATGGGGACTCTCCTCAGAAGAATTCCATGACATTCTGAAGGCCATGCTGTTGGAAGGCTCTGCATGCCATTTGGTCTCTGCCTGGATGAAGCAGGCACCTGCGCTCTGCATCATGGATTCAGGTCGAATGGTCTAAATCTCGTGACCTTTGATGTGGAAATGTCATCCTAACAGTGAATGAATTCCAGGAACTCTTGTGGCAGAGGCCACCCCCTCCCCGCAAGAAGGGGGCCCCACGCACAAGCACCTTAGGAAGCAGGGAGACTGCTACAGAGAGAGCCGCTGGGGGAAATGTGTTTGCCCCTTAAAGAATTTGTTCCCAATTCTGTAGGACAGAGATCTAAATGACGAGCCCCTAGCAGAAACGTCAGAATGCGAAGGGCTCACTTGAACTGTTAGTACTTGGAAGAATGAACTTCCACAGAAATATCGATGTCTCTCTCTGCACCTCTGCACATGCGCACACATGCTGCACCGCTGGATTCCTGCCTTCCGAGATCGGAGTCTGAGGGGTACCAGGCCTTGCTTTACGAGGGTCGTAGGTAACGAGTCCCAGCTGCTTACAGGTTGTAAAAATTCAAGAAGACCGCGTGGGAAAAGGCACTGGAGAGCCCAGATTGCCTCTCAGTTTACTTAGCCATATGATCTTGGGCAAATTCATTCAGCTGCAGAACAGTAATAAAAACATGAGAATCAGATGAAATAATATAGATGACACCATCATCCTCAAAGTAAGGAGTGGATGCAATGGTGAACGAGGTCATAAATCAGTGCTGACAGAGCCTAGAAGGAGATGCCAAGCGAATGTAGCAGCAGGCTGGGCGAAGGCCAGAGAGAGAACCCACACGCCCCACCCAGAGAGGGCACCAGCCACTTAATTTATCTCCCGATGTTTACATAATAGCAACTAATTCAGATCATCGGGTAAACCCCAAAGCGGTGGATTCAGTTCGGCCGCCAGTTTGCAAAGACGGGCGACGTGCGAGGTGTCATGCTCAAGCCCCGCTCTGCCACTCGCTACCTGTGTGTGTTTAAACAAGGTCCACGCCTTCTTGAAAGTCCACTTTCTTCATCAAAAAAAAAAAAGTAGAAAATAAAGGTCAGGCCAAGAGCAGTGGCGGAGATTAACTGGAATCAAGTGCTCAGGGCTCCCCGATCAGGAGGCTGGAGCAAGAGAGGGCACCCTGCCTCCCGCCCCTCCCGCGCTGGGCCGGCCATTAACCCTTCAGCTTCTGGTCTGTAAGGAGGTATGCTGGGTGGGGGGTTGGCACAACAGCTTTCACCAAAGCCCTTTACACAGTTCCCAGTCCCCTACAATGTTCAACAAGTGATGACAGTGACTCAGCTAAGCTCCTCTTGTGCCTGCTCCTCGCCATCCAAAACAGTTTTCATGCCACTTGAAACTGTGCTCTGGGTTAGGGGGGTGAAATATAAGAAAGATGCAGGTCCTGACTGCCAGAGGACATGCAGCATTTAAGGGACTCGTCACAGGACAGGGCAATGTGGTTAGGTATGCCTCGTCTCGCAGCCTGGGGAGCCCTGCCATGCCCGGATCTGGCCTCACCCACTGAGGATCTGGCAGGTAACAGCAATGGCCCAACTCACTGAAAAGGCCTTCAGGGGCCCCCACATGGACGGTCAACCATCCTCTGCATAGCCAGGGCTTTGAGGACAAGACAGGTGACCAGGCATTTGAGAATGGGGTTCTACTGGCAAGCGTAATCCATCAGTCGATTAAAAACCATGCCGTCAATCCTTGCTATCCATAGTAGTTCAGTTCTACGTAAAGTCATTCCAAGACTGACTTAGCAAATACTGAACCATATTTCCTAGGAAAATACAGGATTAGGGTTCTGCAAGCCTCTGGTGACAGCATTTTCAACAATTGATCAATATATAACCTCGATTTACATGCATGTCTGTCGAAACCCACTTTATTTAATGCATACTGTTGACTCATTAACATTGAACTCAGGGCCAACATCACTACAACTGATGCCTGAATGAAGCTTATCTAACACGCATATTTTCTCCATAAGGCACATCACAGCCTTCTTGATCTTAGGAACGTTAAACAGCACTTCTATGCTTGAGGGGCATTTTAAAGAGCAAAATCACTAACAAAAATCAAAAAATGCAAAACACGTGGCACTAAACAGACTGTGAAAAGGCTGCTTGGGGGTTATATTGTGCGAGCTGAAAGGCAAACATCACCTTGTTTGACCTCAGCTGGGATTGTGCATGTCGTAGCAACTCAGATTTTTCGCGGTTCTGTGTATAACCACAAATGCCTGGGAAAGCACCATGAGGATTGATTTGGGGGTTGAAAATGAATTTTAGGAAGTGGGCGAATTTTCAAATATAGAATCTGCAAATAACGAGTATTGACTGTATGTAAAAGTCATTCGTACACTTACATATCAGATATAACGTTTGCACTTAAACTCAGCCTGGCAGGGCTCCAGTCAATTTATATCAGCTCTATTTATATCTAAAAATTACAAGTATTAACTAGCCCAGAGGACATCATGCTTGTCAAAGAAAATAAAATGTTCCATTGTAGAGTTGGGTTTTTTTCCTCAAAAGGACACAGATCCCAAGGAGATGTGTTTCCAAGATCAGTCTCTTGCATATTTGGGCATTAAATTGATAGAAATCTTCTTCTGATTAAGGCAGACTCTCTTTCTGGAACTTGCACTAATTGATTCTAGTCCTGTCTTTGGGAACTACACAGAGCAGTCAGTTTTCCTTCCATATGGTGGTCTCTCGAATGTTTAAAGACACTTCCGGTCCCCTCTTCCGAGATCACAATGACTCGCATTTGACATCCCTGTCCCTCATAATTTCACCATCTTTGTCACTTTCTTGTAACATTGTTCTAGCCTGTCAGAAATTAACTACCATCTTTTCCTTAGGTTCAAGAATTAAAAGAGTAGCTTTAAATTCAGTTAATTTATACAACTTTACCGGAGAGTAATTTGGCAATGTTCATGAAATTCTTTCAAATAAACATATCTTTCTATGTCTTAAAATTTATTCTAGGAAAATAATCATGGACATGTGCTAAAATTTAGTTATGAGGATGTTCATTACAGGATTCTTTATTATTCCAACACGTGGAAGCGATCGAAATACTCTAGAATGATATTAAAGAAATTGCGGCACATCCACAGAGCCATTAAATGCTATGCAGCCATTCAAAGAACGATGTGCACAAATCCACATTGACGTACGTTGGTCTTTATACAATTGTAATAGAAAAGACGATAAAAGGGTAGGAACAATCTGATTTCATTTTTATTAAAACATCCATCTACAGTAAAGAATGACATTCCCAAGAGGTTAGCAAAAGCTCTGGAAAGATGGTTCTGCTTCAAGCGTTCCTCTGCTTTTTTATCTATTTTTTCTACAATAAGCCATTATTACATCAGTGATAGGAAAAAACAATTGTGTTTAATACTTTAAAGGTGTTAAAATTAAAACAACTCTTTGGTAGTTGCCTGTTGCTTTCAAGAAAGAGTTCACACGCCCTGGCTTGGGGCACAAAATGTTTCATGGTCTTATCTCTTAGTTTTCATCTCTATGAGCCCTCGCAAGCACTTTCCACTTTGGCCATAGAGATTCACGGAAAATTTGCCAGATTTATGTCACCACTTTCCCCCTTCTGCTTGAGATGCCCTCTCAATTTAGAAACTGGTTCAGGGAGATTGTCCAAAATTACACAGCTAATAAAACGGCAAACCCAGTATGGGCTGTCTGTCCCTTAAACCCATGTCGTCTCCCCAGGATCAGAATGACAAACCTGGACTGTCACCGTAATATCTCTGTGCCATATTTCATCTCGGCCCAGGCAAGTTAATCGCTCATGACATTATCTGGGGGAGAACAAAACTCTGAAATACATTTCTTCTCATGGTCATACACGCAGAGGGTCAAAATGATTTCAGAAATGTGTTTTTCCCTTTTGAGAGGAATAATCCAGGATGTTTGGAACAATATTTTAGCCAGACTTTAAAGCCCAGTTTGCAAACATATGCCCTGTGTAGTCAGATTTCACTAATATGATCTATTTTGACTTCTTTGTCTCTTTCGTTATAAAAATTTAATATTGAATTTTAAAACCCAAATGGCATAAATCAATTCCAGATGTCTTCCCAAATCCCTAAATCTCTCATTAGAATAAAGAGAGACATCGCTATCTACAAGTAGATGGTTACATTTTAATTTACTGAGAAACCAGAAGGATCTCTGGGCAGTTTTTTGGCCTTTTTTCCGTGAAGAAAACACATGAACTCTTTTAAGTTTCTTAAGGAGCTGAGTCCCCAGGATTCATGCACCAGCTGCCTGCCACATGTTCTGCTTTATTTATCCCCTTAAAGGGTAGCATAGCATCATCGTGAATGCAGGGGCCAGGCTGCCTCGGTTCCAATCCAACTGGATGACTTTGGACAAGTCACTTAACCTCTCTATTTCTGTTTTCTCATCTATAAAATGGGGATAATCATAGTACCTGCTTAGGGTTGATGCAGGGATGAATGAGTTAATAATTTGAAGTGTTTAGCATAGTGCCAGCCACAGGGCAAGATGTTTGCACTCATATTACCTGAGAAGTACCTGCAGGAAGAGCTGATGTAAGAGGTCTCTCGATGGCTAGGAATTCTTTCCCCATTTCTCCCTCCAGATAAACAGAGCTAAGTCTTCTTAACCTTGCATTAAGAAGACTCTCACCCTTCTGAGAGTGACTAATAAGCTAACTTCAGACCCCAGATCCCTCTCCTAAACTTGGCCCAGGCCCAGACTTCCCCTCCAGGAGTCAGCACTCCCGATCCACGTGCGTGAGCCATGCCATCCGCCCAGGGTTACCCCACTTACAGAAATGTGGAAGCTCTATCCTCAGAGGATTTGTGGATGGAGCTCCATGTCTCTAATTAATTAAAGGAGAGCAGATATGTAAAACACCAAAGTATTATAATAAGTACTCAAAACATGACAGTTTATTTCCTTCTGTCCCCCACCCCTATTAATGATAAGTACCTAAGTTTGCAAGAAACGCTAAATTATGATCATGAAAGGCCTTCGTTGCTAACCCTCAACAGAGAATTTCAGTCTATATATCCTTTAGCATCTCAGTTTCACATTTCTAGACCATGCATCCATGCCAGATGACAGCTACACAAACGTAGCTCTATTTCACACTTGATGTATAGCAATAAAAGCTTGTGTAATGTTTTTATATATACAGATCCCTTTTACAGACATCATCTTACTTATCTTCATATCAACCTGTAAATAGTTATTATTATCGTTGTTGTTGCTGCTGTTATTATCATCATAATTGTGCGGTGTGGAAAATTAAAAGCTTAAACAAATAAAAATACTTACCCAAGATTATACAGCTGATAAGTGACTCAGTGGGGCTTTGAACCTGGATTCTCTGCCTTAAAATTACATATTTTTTTTTTCTACCCAATTTCACTGCTAAATCTATAGGGTTAAAGAGCGTAAAATATGAAGCCTCGTTAATTCTTTGCCGGCATCATTTCCACTGGATGTTTATATTTGGGGCTTTGATTTTTCTGTTTTCTCTGGTGTCACATGGTTGTTAAGATGGAGCCCAGCACAGTCATGCAGCCGGCTTGGAGCTGTGTCTGTAGGCTATACAGATTGTATGTTGGAGAATTGTTTTTTGTTTGTTTGTTTGTTTAAAAAAAAGACATGTTTAATTGCTATTTTCTTTCAAGCAGAATTTTGTTATACCATAGCCAAATAATGCCTCATCTAGTAAGAAAAATGAACTATTTTAGAAAGTTTGTTCAGAAAGAAGCCAAATCTTTTGCAACAATGAAGTGTTATGTACAAATCTGAGTCTTCCTTATTGTAACGAGGATGGAAATATGAAGTAGAGCTGCGTCAGTTACGGAATGTCAGTTTGGCTTCGCATAACACAAACACAGCTTTAGGGACCTGGCCAAATCAGGGTGTGTGTTTTTCATCTACAAAGAGATTAGCTTGGAGATACACAGTCAAGGGTTGGTGGGATGACTTCATCAACATCACCTGAGACCCAGGTGCCTTCTGTCTCCCTGCTCTTCTGTTGTGGTGTGTGGCTGTCCTTATCGTGATCACAAGACACCTACTCTACATTAACATCAGGACTGCATTCTGGGTAAATGGCAAAACACGAAGAACAAATCTAAGCTGGCGACGCCAGCTGTCTTTCCCCTCTTCCATCAACTTATATGTCATCGTTCAGAATGGATGGGTCACAGGGCCTTCCCTGGCCATGGGGTGTATGGGAAGGTGGGTATTTACCTGGTCACGTCGCCTCCCCAAACAAGTGGGGCCTCTGTAAGTAAGGAAGAAGGGTGAAATGGACATTGGGGAGCAACGAGAAGAGTTTGCCAAGAGAATGACCATTCAGTGAGGGCCTGAAATGTGTTCGGCACAAACTAAGACTGTGAAAGAAATAACACTCCCCTTGCATTAGACATGAAGAAAATGAAATCCAGAGAGATGTGAAGTATGAAATGTGCTTTCTCACAAGATCGTTATGTAAGTGGCTCTCTTGTGGCAATGCCAGGCACAGAGCAGACCCCTCAAAATGGTTTCAAATGTTTCCCGTCTCTGTCCTCTCTCTCAAATAAAATTAAAGATGCAACACCAGCTTGCATTTAGAATGTCTTTATATTTAGTTGGTCTAATTAATCTTGTTATGGTCTAATTGCAGCTACTGCTCTGGTCAATATGTCCACACCCCCAACCTGTGGCAAACAGCACAGTGTTGCTGACCTTATTAGGCCCTGTTGAGTCTTTTCTGCTTGACATGTTCTCTTGTTCTGATTGACTCTTCAGAGCTATAGTGATATTGATTTTACTTATAGCTTCATCAGCTAAGACATAAACAGTTTTTGGTTTGGTGTTTTATCAGCTTTTCATAATGTTTAGCACTCAGTAGGAGCTCAGTGATATCTGTTGAATGAATGAATCCAGCTACGTGATCTTGGACAAATTTCATGACCTGCCCTAAGTGAGAAAAAAAAACAAAATGTTTGTTATTAAAGCCACCAAGATTTGGGAGTTGTTTATTATTATGGAGTAGTCTTATATCTGCACTAGCTGATGACTACGGCCTGCTACCATGTTGTGGGGGAGGGAAATTCATGGAAAACAGATGCTTAGCAGATAAAAACAAAGGCACTTTACTATAGAAAAGCATCCACGCTATAACAAGACATGCTGTTTCTCTAACATTCATTAAAATTGACAACCTTCAATTTTAATAACTTCACTAGACACTAAAAAAATGACACGCAAACTTCCCCAAATCATGCCTTAAGGTTTTTAGAGCATATATAAGACATCACCGTGAAAAATAAATGTCTTCTGGGCAAGCATCATTCTATTGTATCTGTGGGATAGCAGTGATAACAGAACATGCCCCAAATGCTTATCTCACTGGCATGGCTGCATTAATAATGTGTTAGGTTTGAGTAATGGGAAACAAACAATCTGTACCAAAAATAGAATGAGTAAAAAAAATCTCTTCTTTGTGAGGCAAAAAATTGCATCTCTTGATTGTCAGTGAAAACCAAAGCTGGAGAAAATTTGGAAATCTGACATGATCACCTGGAGCTTTATCCCTACCAAAATGTAAATACTCAGCAGAGTCGAGGGAGGTTTTCCATCTTCTTGACATATTCATGCATCTGATTTCTTTTCATGAAACATCCAGTGAAACAGGAAGTTTGGAAGCAACGAGCAGGTGTTTGGCACCGCATATAAGTTCATACGTAGGGCACGAGTCACAGTCTCGTGTCTTTTCAAGGCATTGGTCAGGCAGCGAAAGATAGCTCTCAGGAGAGTTCTTTTTTGTGTGCCTTTGAATCAAACAGGCCTGGATTTGATTCCCAGGTCTTCTATCTCGTACATGTGCAACGCTAAGCATATTACTTATGACCACCAGATTTTCTCCTCATCTATGAAATGGAAGTAATGCTTAAGTTGAACACAGTGAAATTGGCATATTTGAAATCAAAAGAAATCTAATATTGGTGATTTTATACGGTTCCATCTATATTTGTTTCATAGGAATGAGTCCAGAAAGGAGACTAAGTCCATGCGTGTCTACTGGTCACAAATCTTATGTTGCACATGACAGACACCCAAGTCAAGATAGCTTAAAAAAAGGGAATGCATCAGTCAAGAAACAGTGTTGCTGTCATGCATGATGCATGGTGGGGTTAGGGGCTCATGTAATTATCTCTCTCTCTCTCTCTCTCTCTCTCTCTGTCCTGGCCCATTTCCTTCTGTGTCTGTTGACTTCATCATACATGACAGACAGGATGACCAACAACAGTCTTCACTAGAAGCAAAATAGACTTTTCTCTCCCAAAGGCTGTCTTTCTTGGGTTATATGCTCACCCCTCAACTCATCACCGTTCGCAGATGTGTCAGATGGTCTACTATGCTCAGCCCAGCCTGGCTGACTTTCTCACCTCAGGGCAGGTGGTGAGAGTGAAGGGCACTATACATGATAGACCATTTAGAACCACATGAGATAGGGAAGGAGTTAGCCAAAGAATATGGAGGTGCTCGGCAGGCAGAAAAGAAAGACGTCCACCACAGGTGTCCAGCACTAAACACAGATCCTGGTGCACAGAAGGCGTGTGCTAAAATCAGCTAATTTCTTAAACAATACTCAAAAGACAAAAGAAGTCAGATTTACTCTTTCATCCAAAGGTAAGATAACCACCTTTTCTCAATCTGCTCATTACTTTCTTAGCGTTAGCACTGTAAGTTCCACATTCTGGAAAACTCCTAAGTCCCAAGCAAACCATCTTGGTTTGTCTAAAACCTCCCAGTTTTAAAACTGAAAGTCCCACATCTGGAGAATGCCCTCGGTCCCATACAAACCAGAATAGCTGGTCACCCTTCCCAAAGATCGCACTTATGAGCATAAATCTTAGCTGCTGTTGAGGTCTGATTAAGTCATTTTATTAGTTGCCGCATCAACAGAAGAATGATTGCTATGATACATTCAAAACCAGAGAGAGTCCCATGGAAAAATGCGTGGACCATGCCTGTTTCATTTGAGGTTATAGGATCTGCCCCTTTGCTTCACTTCCCCCTCTGCTTTCTTTGTTTTTAATTCACTGTGTTTTCCTCCATTTTTCTCTCTCTACCCTTTCTTTCTTCTCCCTTCCTTCCTTCCTTCCTCCCTTCCTCCCTCCCTCCCTTCCTTCCTTCTTTCCTTTCTTTCTTCCTTCCTACTCTCTATTATATTTTCTTTTCTACGTTTTTTTTTCCTTTGGCAACATATTTTCCTTTCAAATACCATGTGACTTAAATTTTATCTGTGATCTTCAAAGGAGCTGTGGTGTGTCGTGTGACTAAAGTAAGCTGGCTTCAGTAAATATAGTTTTCCTGGATAATCCAGCAAGTATGTGGAAAGTTCACTATTGGTTAAAATAAGAAGTGTATATTCAAGTACGTGGTGTTACTAAGATAACGTGGTTATGGTGCTGAGAATAAAGAATAAAAAAATGGAGGGGGTACAAAAAAGATGGTGATTGTAAAATGAGGACACTGGAGATTGCAATGGCTTGAGATTGAGATCTTTCAAGGGATATTTTGGTTTGATCGTTTATATAGAGGTTGTATCAACTAATAATGAATATTTCTGAGATTTGGAAATCATTTCTTCTTTTGAATCAACATCATCATTAATGAAGCAATGTAAACCAGGAAATCCTTTTTGGTTATAAACTATGCTTTGAAGCCAGGCCTGCATTTGAGCATTTTTAATAAAATCTTAAAATAAAAACTCAAAAAAAAAAAAAAAAAAAAGCAATTTCTAGTCTTCAAGGGAGTGCTCTTCTTGGAGAAAGCAGAGTCTTATGAATTATACCTTTGAGAGTGATATGAATTTTATTGCCGTTATTAAAGTGCTAGAGTGCTAGAGAATTAACCCCACTTTGGAGGCAAACGCAAATGTGCCCTCTTGACAACGTTTCAGTCCACAAGTCAAGGTTATGTACCTGGGACTTCCGCTACATTTGGGTTTTCCAAATATCAGCATTCACATCACTTTCGCTTTTTTTTTTTTTTATTCTTTTTGGTCATTACACACATCACTGGTTCTATTTATTTAACTAACATTTTTCTACAAATTTACTTTTTTTAACAGATAGACTAAGTCGATGCAGCCAATGCAGTTCACTAGGGCTCATGCATAGCACTGTCCAGAGGGCCCAGGCTGACTCTCAGACCCTAATGTTTTTTAAACCTTTATAGTAAGAAATATATTGTCATCCACATAAAAAGCAGTATACTGTGGTGGCATTGAGGAAAGGCTTAGAGTTTTGCCACCTGGTTGTGGCTACTTCCTATCTTGGTTCTATCTTTTGGTAGCCTTGAGATTTTGGACAAGCGACTTCAATTTTCTACCCATATGGTTGTGAGGATTAAACCTAGAAAAAATCGATGAGCAGTGCTACTTCAGTGAGCAAAAAAAGCCCTCAGGGGGCTTACAAAGCAGTGAGGAAGACAAATATTGTACAAATTAGCTTAGAAATATATAACTACTCTGAGAACCGCTGTGGCTATGAAAAACCATTTGTGAAATTTTATAAAGGAAAAAATTTACAAAGGGGAAGCACGGAAAGGTAGAAGGAAGAATAAGAAAGAACTGGGGCGGGTGAGGGGCAGGTTGAAAAAAGCTTTCCTGTGGAAAGAACACTTGAGTTGAGTTCTAACTGGTGAACAGAACTTACCAACAAAAAGGAGGCTGGGAGGACAATGGGAAGAAAACATTCTGGGCATAAGTTCCACACCTGTCAGACTCAACTCCCTGGGGCCTGAGAGAAACCACAGAGCTCCCTCTCCTCTTGCTCTCACAGAGCTTTCCTTCCTGCTAACTTCCAGGAAGAGTGAGCAGAACGGAAAAACAGAGCTTCGTGGCTCAGGATCTAGGAGAGAAGGAGGGGCGGAAGCAGACTGTGTCATGGAAAGAGCATGGTTCCGGTCATCACGGTTTGCGTGAGGACACTGCCATTTATTAGCTTTATGACCTTGGAATAGTCGCTACCAACCTGTCAGAGTTGCTATGATTCAGTGAGAAAAGAAACAAGTAGGACCATACACCCAGGAAGTGCTCAGTAAATGCGAAGTCCCTTTTCTCACTTTCTCCAGGTTCATAATAGACTAATCTGTGTCCCCCACCCCCGCAAAAAAAAAAAAAAAAATCATATATTGAAACCCTAACCCCCAATGTGACTATATCTGGAGATAAGAGCTTTAGGAGGTAATCAGGTGATGAAGTCATAAGGGTGGGGGCCCTAATCCGAAAACACTGTGGCCTTATAAGAAGAGGAAGAGAGATTTCTCCTTGTCTCTGTCACTTGACGACACAGCAAGAGGTGGCCATCTACAAACCGGGAAAGGGCTCTCACCGGAACCTTACCCTAATCTCACACTACCAGTGCCTGGAACTGAGAGAAAAATGAATTCCACTGTTTAAGCCACCAGCCTGTGATATGTTGTCATGGCGGCTCAAGCCAACTAAGACAAGGCTCATGAGAAAATTGCTCTTCTAGATGCTAGAGCGCAAATCCTAACTGCAGTGATATTTAAGAAATGAATTTATAAAAGGACAAAGGAAGTGAATGGAATAATTAAATAGGAGCTGGATTTGGGGCTTGAGTATTTTCAAAAATGAGGCTGATCGCGATTCCTTGTGCGTTTGGTTGCGGCCGCTTCCGAGATAAAGACAGCCCCGTCCGGGTCAACACTCTGCAGATGCTTTTCTATGTGGCTGAGCAAACCTTTTCTTTCTGTCTTCATCCCCACCGTTGCATGGGGAATTAACGGAAGGACACTTAAACGGAAAGACACTGGGAAAGAAAACCAGTAGTGGCCAACATGGGGGACAAGTGCCAAGAGATGAGATGACAAGTGAAGAAAAGTGAAATGTGCTCCTTAAAAGGAGAAAAAAAAGGCCCAGAATCCCAAGCCTCGACACTCAGGGACATGAGCTGATGTCACGGATGGCACATCCCATCGACAGCGTTTTCTGTATGAAATGCCGTGCCGCGTGCTGGAAAATGCCACTTTGCCATTTCAAAGCCTGCCAGTGTTGAGAAGCGCTGTCTCAGTAAAGACCTCGCTGGAATGTCACCCCAGCACAACAAGGAAGCGCAGCAGGCTGGGATTTCGTCCCCATGAGGAAACTGTGGTTTGGGATGTTTATGCAGGGCTCCTGCAGCTGGTAAGTGTTAGAGGCAGTGTTAAGCCTTCTTTTTTGATTCCAGAGCCAGTGTCTTCTCCACGGCAAATGTCAAAACACGCCTTTTCATCTGATCTAGACCTGGTTTTCCAAGGTCAAAGTTTTTTCCATGTCCTATCCCATTCCCTGATTGATAGTCTCCTTTTTCCCCAAAAGTCACTTGATGGTTTCTTGCAGCACAGGAAGTAACATGAAATGCAATATGAGAATCAAAAGGAAAAGAGAAGCATGTAAAATAGAACGTATTGGGAAAAAAATGCCTTCACATGACAGGATTGCTTTGGTCCTGGAGGAAGCTCCTTCACAGCGATCACTGTACTATTTGACTAAGCAAGAGTAACTATTATTACGATCCCCATTTTGCTGCTGTGAGAACTGAAACATTAAGGACTTTGTCTAGACATGTGTCCTACAGGTTGAGAGTCAGATGTCAAGCCTCTGCGACTATCTCCACCTCCCTGTAGGGGACAGAACTCTGGATTGACAGCCAGGAGGCGCTTTGGTCAGCATCCCTCCACTCAGACCTCGGGTGGTCTGGTCGAGCCGTGTAACCCTAGGCATCTTGTCCTTCCACGGTAAGCTGAAGAGGCTGAGCTGCAGGGGCTCTAAGAATACTCTCGAAAGTGGCCGGTACGAAAGCAATCACAACATGCCTTGAAGACCAAAGGTCCCCCGACTTCCCCCTGCAAGAAAAATGAGAAGGCATTCAACTCGAATTTTACATTATTACAACGAATATTGTCCAGACCCTATGCGCTCTTTCCCAAATATGATTCTGGGAGTAAGCCAACAGATAGAAGAGGACATTTATTTTTGTTCGTGAGGTCACAAATACTTTTTTGGGACGCCATCAAACACATAGGTCTGTGTGGGCCACAGCCGCATTGCATGTCGTGGGGGCTTGTCTGCTCCCTTTCTCCCTGCCACTGCTCGAAGCCTGGGAGAACTCCTTTGAAACAAATCAGGAAATTACTTATCAATCTGAAGCCCCAAAGAGTCATGAGCATGCCTTGCTGCCAAAGGGAACGGGATTTCGAGCGAAGGCTCCACAGCTGTTCAAGGACTCCAGCTGTTGGAAGGTCTAGCGAGCAACGTAAGTAAACAGCCTGCTGTCCCGATTGAAGTGAATTTCTTCAGGCTTTCTTTCTCCCAGAGATGAGTCTTTTGGCTCAGGTTAGTGTTGCTCTTTTTCTGTTCTTCTCTGAGGTTTGGGGGTGTTTACTGACTGGGGCTGACTCAATGAAACATCTCCTCTGGGGAGGCGTCTGCCGAGCAGAAGAGAGAAAGTGAAAGCCGTCAGAATCGGCTTTGCCTGGGAAGGGTTAGTTTTGAAAACAGCCCTTGACTTGGCAATTATGCTCCTTAATGGCTATAAATCTACATTCAAGAGAGTGTGGGGCTGACAGGGACACTAGCGGGAGTAAATAGAAGTGGCTCCGTAGCCTCACCCAGAAAAACAGAATTGTCATCAAGTCTGTGCCTCCATAATTCAAGTGTAAGGTGTTTTCTTCCTTTTGATACACTGCAGAATTTTAATAGAGGAGAAGGGAACATTAAAACACGTACTATCCTATGGAGATTTCCGTGTAATAGTACGAATCTTGTGCTCGATTTATTTTTGGTTAAGGGTGCTGATTTATTTACTGTTTATTTTATTAAACAAATGTGCTCACCACTCAGCACGGCTGTGGGGGTGATAATGAATTCATGGCAATGTAGGAATGTCAACACCTGGGCTGTAAAACTATGAGTTTATATTAATAGTAATTATATGAATGGATTGCGTAATTTCATAAATAATGCGCTGTACTAGAGAACGTTTCTTTCACAAGTATTTTAAATCAGACTGTGGTTAAGGACTGGAAAGTACATGTAGAAATATAGCTAATTTAAAGGAAATGATTTCGTTTCCATCAAGCTTTGTTCTGTGAGACACTAAATCTTCCCCAGGAACTCGTGTATCCTTTTTCCCAGGATCCCTCATCAAGAGCCCTATGTCTTCAGGGAACTTGGTCCCAAGGTCCCACATTCTGCCCATCATCTGTGTCTCTCCTGATGTGTCCTGGTTCTTGATTTGAATAAGAAAGTCTCGCCTCCTTGGCCTCGGTTGTATTCTTCTGACTCCCTAGAAAGCTCCCAAAGTGACGAGAATATTTGCCCTTCGTTCCAGTGGATATTTGACTTCCTTTCTACTCTTTGAATAATTCTGGTTCTCACTCCAGTGTCCCGTGAGGACAAGGCGGGTCTTGTTCTTGATACGTTTGTGACGGTCAGCCCACGTGCAAGGCGCTTCTGAGGGTCGGAAGGCTCCTGGTGGGACAGGAGGTTTGTTTCTAGGAATTCGTCACAGGCTGTAGGCCTCCACTAAGCAACTCGTCTCTGCTTTTAGTCTCAGGCGATCTTTAACCTTTCGCTATTACTTAGCAAATATGTAGCACGTGCCTAACGTGCCGAATGCAATAAATAAAACGCAAACGCGAGACGATGCTCCCCTCCCAGTCTAAGTACGTTTGTGGTTCGTGTGGCTCAGGCGGGCCTTCCTGTACGTGGGCCATAACCAGAGGAGTCTGGGCCCTGGCGCTGGGCACGCGGTGCCATGGATCATAAAATGGACAAACGTGTGTTTGCGACGTCAGATATTAGGAAACATTACTGAGCATTGGCCACGTGCTTGGTCCTCTACTTGCCGTGTCTCATAGGGTCTTCAGAGCAGGCAGCTCACTGTTAAGCAGAGGTGGCCTGCAACTAGAGCACCTGGGGACGTGTCCCAGATGGGCCTCCGTGTGGGTCAGGATTGGTTACTTAGCTCTTCTGTCCCTCAGTTTCCTTACTACTATAGGAAGTCAATAACAGCAGGATTCGTGTGAAGCTTGAAAGTTAATGTAGGTAAAAGGTTGTTTTTGTCTCTCTCATATATGAGAAACTGAGGCTAGAGATAACCAGGTAATTTTCTCAGGGCCATGCAGGTGATTGCTGGCAGGGTGACATTTGGAAGTAAAAGATCTGGCTTTATCATCACAGAGAAAGCCCACATTTTTAACTATCGCCTCCTCCCCTTGTGCTGTTGGGTTGTTTACACGCATCTCTTGACCTCATTCTCACAATGGCCTTCTGGGTAAATGTCATTGACCAGTGGCCATGAAGATTTCGCACAAGGAAACCGAAGATGTGATGTACCTCAGCAAAGTCACACACCTAGAAATTAGCAATGCTGGGAGCTGAGCATAGGTTCTCAAGACCCACGTTCGGCGTTCTCTTCACGAGCCCATGCTCTTGAAAGGGTCAGGCTCGGACTGCCTGCCACAGGGCAGAGGGAGCCAGCAAAGGCTAGTGATGCTCACTGTCAGTTAGGCCCTCTCTCCGGGCCGGGCACTGTGCCTCATTGATTAAAGTAGGTACCAAAGCAGAGGATTTGGATGTGCATCGAAGTTTGACAGTTGCTCTCCTTAGCCTGCTCTGCAATCTGGAAAAAAAGTGGACTGCAGTATCCCAAACGACTGTCACCCGAAGAAGGTGAAAACTGTGTTACGAACAAGAGATTGGGCATTTTCTCCCAAATGTTTGGATTACCCTGTGGGCAGCATCGACACAATTTCAGAGTCATTTACCGTCTTGTTTAAATCTCAGTGGTTTCCTCATCCTTCGGTACATGTCACTTTCTAAGCCCCATGACCATCTGAACTTTCTGTCTTCATTGACCCGTTTGCATCAAGCTTCAAAGATCAGCAGATGGTAGATTTCCTTCCCTTTGAAGTCTTTTATTATAATAAGTACAATTCCGTAGAATTCCTCACTATGTTAGAATAACATGAGTGATATCTATAACATGAGAAATTTACTCAATAAACTTTACAGAGAGAAACCAGCAATGCAGAGTGTTTACTGTGCTGAATAAAATATAATCAGATCGATTTATCTAAAGACCTGCAACACAGATAGAGGCAGGCCAACGGGAGAATGCCAGAACACGTACTGGGAACTCTAGATGCCTTGGAAAGAGGTCACGGAGGATGTGGTGGAATAGGATCCATCGAACGTTGGGAATAATTTCTTTTGGTGTCAAATGTCAGGATTTGAACTGAAATATTCCTTGCTTTGAATTCTGGCTTCACCACTTTCTAACTGCAAGACTTCGAGTGCGTTGCTTACTTCTCAAGCGTATGTGACAGACACAGACAACTCAGCATTCAATCCGCAAATATTTATTGATCACCTACGATGTGCCAAGCATCATTCTAGAGATAGCAGTGAACAAGAGCCAAAGTCCATGCCTTCAGGCCTTTAGAGGGGCAGACAACAGAAGCATAAACCAGAATGTAACTTTGGAGACTGATAAGTGCCTTGAACCAATAAAATATGGTAATGAGATAGAGTGACTGGCAGGTGTGGGGACGGGATACTTCTGTAGCTAAGGGGGTGAGGGACCACCTCACTGAGGAAGTAGTTTTAGCACAAACTTGAGTCATAAGAAAACCACAAAAGCCATGGTTAAGTCACTAACCATGTGTCCCTAGACAAGCCATTGAAAGTCTTTAGGCTTTAGTTTCATCACGTCAAAACTACAGAGCTGGAATAAATCTATGGGGCTTCTTCTACCCCCAAAACTGTCATTTTTTCTTTCCTTGGCTTAGCATCATATGCCATGAGTAATTGTATGAAAAGAAGGGGAAAAAAATCTCTGAACCAAACTATATTAAAGTTATATCATTCTTATATTCTATTTTCTGGATTTTTTCAAAATGTTCTCCCTCATCAAAGATAAATTAGTATGTCCTAAGCCAATGACGATTAATTAATAATTCTTTTTTTAAAAAAAAAAGCTCAAAACATCACAATTTCTAGGGATTACATTGGAGAAGACGAGAACCATTGCACGACAGATGTTTAGGGATGAGCTGTGCAGCTTCAAATGACTTCATGTGTGGCTTTGAGTCTGAAATTGTACATATGTTAGTGGAGCCAAGAGGCAAAGCTGCCAGAAGTCAGTCGATCCAACATTTTATTAGCCAGGAGTCATGTGTATGGCTTTAAAAAACAATCCATGGTCTGAAATGTTTCCTTTCTTAAAATGGTGCAGCAGATCTCTCTTGGGTCTGAGACAGCATATATCCAATGTGAAGGTCATAATGCAGATAACTTGTACCACGGGAATCTTTGCCTTTCAATCAGCCAAATATTTGTGGTCAGAATATTCTTGGCTGTAACAATCCAGATAATTGTCTTATTCCTCCATTTTGCCTTCATCGCCATAGTGTAAACCTCAATTACAGATGCACAACCTAAATCGAGAATTCTGCGTGCACTGCAACATAAAACATACACGTCGATGTTTTCGATTTTCAGATACTGATTTTTTTTTTTTTTTTTTTGCTTAATTTATAAAAATGAGATCTGTCCAAATCACAAACATGTTGTTAAAAATTGTTTGGCAAACAAGGTCCAAAGCTGAGATCCAAGGACCGAAAAATCAGAGCAAAGAGGATGAGATTAAAATACTGGAGGTAATTAACCCATTGGAGAGAGAGTCAGGGGGCGATCCGATGCTGCTCCTTGGGGCTCTAGAGAGAACGGTGGTGAGCTGATGCCCAGTGGGGAATGAACTGCTCTTGGGCACTTACTTTTATGGCAAATCATATTCCCAGCATTTTACAGACATTAGCTCTTCACTACAACCCCAGTGCAGTGTGGCCATTACTCTGTTTATTTCACAAATGGGCAGCTGAGGCTCGGTGCAGTTAAGTAACAATGAAGCTCTCTAGCTAGGAAGTGGCAGGACTGCCACGTGGACCCAGGACTGCCATACTCCACAACCCACTAATGTTCCACTCTACCACTCTGCCTTAGAAAGATAATGGGCCTTTCTCCCTTTTTCACATTCAATACACAGTCTGCTTAAGTTAAAAAAGAAGAATCTACTGTAAGATTTTTAAATTAAAATGGCCTCCTGACGGAAGTGGCTGAGAAATTGTCTTCTTTGGAGGTCTATTCACACCAGAGAAGTTACTGCATGTGTCTAGTTATCCCATATGACTTCAGTTTGCTCCTTCCCCAAGGCGAAAAGATAGACAAAATGATTCTTCAAGTTCCTGTAGTTTTTCCAACCAAAGGCCAAGTCTACCTCCAGGCAAGGCAAAATGGTGGTGACGTGTCGAGTCCAGCCATCCTGCTCTCCCTCCCCAACTTCATGCTGAAATGATGTCCAGACTTTCTGGAGGAACCACAGTCACTCAGATCACAAGCTCGCTGGCCATTTTTTCCACAGCCAGGGTGGGGACCCAAGTCCGTTCCAGTTCGTGCCCAAACAGATGAACACCGTTCCAACGAATCTATTATCTAATTTGATGGCTGTGCTTCCAATGTTTCAGAACTACAAACTGGGACCAAAACAACATAAAAATGGAATGCTGTTAGGAAATAGAAATGTCTTTTAAAATTCTGGCTATCGTGTGTATCAGTTAGAATTGCTTTTGTCTGTACCAGAAAGCCTAGTTCCTTCCACAGGTGAGGGGTTTCTTTATCTCACATAATAAGAAGCCCAGCGGTAGGTGACCCAAAAATGGTGTAACTGTTGAAAGATGTCACCAAGAAACAAGGCTTATTCTATCTTCCTGCTTCACTAGCATGTCGCTTTCATCCTTATGATGCCAAACAGCTGCTGTACCTCCAGGTGTTCAATTACTATTCCAGGCAGGAAGGCAATAGGCTACTCCTTGTCAAACTTTGCCTTTTTACTTGGGAAGGGAAGCCTTTTTCTTGGACTTTCTGTGTGCACCTTATTGGCCAACCTGTGTCACGTGGCCACCCCTAGCTGCAAAGGAACCTGGAAGTTCGTATACTCTGCTTTCCAGTCTTTCGCACAGCGAAAGGCAGGGGAGATGTGGATTAAGATGGATTTCGAGTGAGTCAATCTACAGTACTTGTCCAAATAGGCCATACATTTCTATCTAAAAGCAATAAATTTGGAATTTGGTACATACGTAAGACTATTTCACATAAACATTTCTAGCTACATCTATTTTGATACTTAATTGTGGGTATAAAAATATTTTTAAAGCAAGTAATAAGGGGTAGGTAGAGACAGCATTCTACCTGCAGTACCACAGAATAATGGAAAGAAATGCATCTGGATGTCAGACCAAGGTCTGAATTCCAGCTCTATACCTCATTAGGTATGGGATGTCTCTAGAACTCAATTTCTTTATATTTAAAATAAAGGTAGATAAGTACCCATAGACTTTCTTTAGAATTAAATATCATGTAAAGGGTCTGACACATAATAGGTATTCAAAAATTCTAGTTCTTTTCTCTCTTGCTTTGCATCTTTTACTTAGTAAGTACATAAACCTTCATGAAACCCAACTCAGCCAGAGCTGACAGTTGAAGAATCAACTCTTTGATTTCAAAAAAAAAAAAGAAAGAAAGAAAGAAATTAGAACAAATCCTCTGAATGGTGTGTAGCCTTCCTCTATTGGTGCACGCCAAGAAGCTTTCATTTTGGGATTCGGCACATTATCTTAGCAAACCAGACAAAAATGTCTAAGCGATTTTGTTTTCCAAACTGCATTGTATGCTTCAAAGTGCCATCTGCTTGTGACTTGTTACAAAACAGACTCAACAGAGCCATTTGGTGACATTTTATCAAGTGACTTCAGTGTTTGTTACCAAGGGATATAATTCCTAGAATTTGTGCAATTCGTTCTGTGTTGTTGAGCTGTGAAATAAAGCCTACACAGAGACTTCAGCTGTGTCAATGTGTTATCCTCATCTTAACCTGCGAAGCCAAATTTTAAATTGGGTTTCTTTCCATTTTAATTATCTCTCCACATCACTCTGACCTTTCCAGTCAAAGATGGATGTTGAAAGCTTACCACCTCATAGTCACCATCGCAGAATTTAAAAGAAGAAACAAAACAAACCAAAAAGAGTCCACAGATTTTCCGAGTCCAAATTTATCCATCAGCCAAAATCTCATTTCTGCACAATGGTAAGGTGGAAAAAAAAATGATACAATATAATGCAAAGTCCCGAGTTTTTGTTCACATGTGAATTCTGTGACCTTTAGCAGGCTCTTAAACCTTGTCTCTATCCTTACCTGGAAAAAGAAATGAGCATATCTGTGCCCCCCGCCCCCGCCCCCCCCCCGTCTCACCTTATTGATATGAAGATCACTGAGATAATGTACTAGATAAGCCATTCAAAATAATGCATGATATACTCAAGCCTACTTTGGTTTTTCCCATTGATTAGAGGATAGTTTGTACCACATCATAGCACGTAATGAATCCCATAACCTTCTCAGATTTCCATCTGAATTCGCACTTCATTTGCACAGCCAAACTTTCTTGACAGGAAGCTAATGCTCTTCCTTCAGTCTCTCTTCCATACCCTTAGTCTGAATTTAGCCGACTCTTCCTGGAGTCTCTCCAATTCTAGCTGTTCAGACTAAATATTCAGTTTTCTGCAGGCTGACCACCTTTTTCTAGCCTGAATGCAGCCACATTGATCTCACGGTCATTGAATATATATTTATTTATTGGGCAAAGAGTGATCCAAACACAAAAATTCCTGCCTTTCCAGAGATTGCATTTCAGCCCCATGGCCTCACCAGTCTGGTCATGCTGAAAAGGATCCCCAAAAGTCAACGGTCCAATGTCATGCTCTCTCCTCTCACTGAGCTCTCCCAAGTGTTTCTATGAAGTACCTGCACGTGTTCACAAATCTCTATGCAACAGTCACCATGTAAATCATGATCTGAATCACCATCCTCTATGCAAATCATGGACCTTAATGATGACCATCTTGAGAATGCTAACATATAAAGGACGTCATCCCTGTCTTCCCTGAAGTCGATCACCTTCAAGCAGTCAGAGCGTTTCTAAGTTCTGGGCCACCTCCCCATCCTGAGTCACCTGGCCCCAATGTAGTTGTGCTATTCCCAGAGACTCAAGTCTTTATTGGAAACATCTTCCTAAAAATTTTTCCTGGAAAAATTCCTGATAGCATCTGACATTAACAATTCTCTTTATAAAGTCTTAAAACTAGCCACTGGCCTGAGAGTAGAAACAGTTTATACCCTCCACCATCCTTATATATTCCCCTTCCCATTCGGATACTTGTGCATACGCATCCCCCACACCTCTCGCCTTTAAGGTCAACCTCTATCTTCTAGTTGGCCTTGGATGGGACACTGTAGAAACCAATGCAATTTAGTCCATCTGTCTAAAACTTTGTCCCTTCAAGTTCTCACAGCTTGGAAATAGTTATGACCTCCTACTCCCCAGCACAGAATGGTCAGGCTCACCTGAATGCTTTCAGATAGTGGCTGGTGAAGCACCCTTGGAAAGAGCTGATTTGCCTTCTTCACCCTTTACTGGTTCTGCAAGATGCCTTAAGCTACCATGTCCACTTTTCTTGGGAGTGCAGAGATGCATGGCGGTTAGAGGTGGGTCGAGGGTGCCAAGTCAAGGTTATTTCAGGATGGGAGAGACATAAACATGTGTATAAGTTGAGGGCAATGAGCCAGCAATCGGTCAGGTAATCCAGGAGGGTCAAGAGGTGGGTCCAAACAGCCATCCCCGGGAAAGGGCTTGGCCTTGAAGGAGCATGGGTTCTGATACACCTATGTTCACTGAGACAGAAAGGGAGCAAGTGAGGATGGGTGGAAATGTGAATAAATTAAGGACAGGAAGGAAATTGAGTGGATCACGCTGATGCTTTCTGTTTTTCTCTGGAGGTTGGAACTGGGGCATTGCTTAAGAACAGGGAGCTGATTAAATGTGTGTGCAAGCACCCAGCCCAGTTCTTGTCACAGAGTAACCATTAGAAAAAATTATAGTCACTTCTTTCCCCCTTGACAGATGGAAATTTATATCAAATGCTTATCTCCAAAAGAGCTCATAGAAAATTAGCCACCATGACACCACCCATATATTTTGCATTTTAAGTGAAACACATGAACCTTCTTGAAATTTTTATTTGAACTATAATGACCTCTCTAAACTCATCCCAGTTTTGAAAATGACTTGCTCCAGGTGCAGACTGTCAGAGAAGCCCTCTGACCACACATATTCTCTTTCCGTGACCCGCGAGCCTGGAGAATGTTCCAGAGCCTTGCCAGCAAAGAGGTGTGTGTAGGAAGAACAGTGAACTCTTAGAGTTTTTGATTTCAGTGTTGTAAAAATGGTTCCAGACATGACAAATGTTAGAGAGATAATCTAAAACATGGACCATTTGCATGTTTGGCCTTTGAAATTTTTAATAACCGTCAGCTTTCCTGAGCTAAATCAGAATCTTAGCTTCCAAATGTTTCAGATTTAAGCTGTCTTCCTTTGATTATTTGAAATCAGAAGGGTCGGTTTGGGGAGGTTTAAGACTCCGATTTGCGGGCAGCTGGCAGACAGACCACAGCAGGTAGTGGCCTCTGGGGGAAGCTTGGGCCTCTTCTTCCCCTTACCCCAGCACCCCTCATTCTGACACAATGGGGCGGAGGACAAATATGGATGGACCAGGGCCAAGTTCAGCCAGTGCGTTGGAGTGTGAGATTTCTTGAACGCTGGTTCTTGCTCATTCTCTCTCTCTCCCCCCACACCCCCGTCTCTCTCATCTCTTGTAAGTACCGGTCTCTTCGACTTGTCTCTTAGGATTTCCGGTCACCCACAAGACCAGTATAGTCATCACGAGGCAGGATGAAATACCCACAAATTGCCTGGCACTGTTCTAGGCACTTGGGACAGAGCTGTGATCAGAACAGACAAACTCTCCCCTGCCAGGTCCTTATATTTCAGGCCCTTATATTAGAGGTAGATGGACAAACAGAAACAGCACACGGATGTGGTATCGGGAGGTGACAAAGGACCATGAGGAAGGAGGTGGGACAGCAGTGGCAGAGGCTGCTTTAGACGAGAGGGTCAGAGAAGGACAGGGCCGTGGGAAGCCGACCTTTGAGCAAGCATTTGAAGGTAGAGAGGAATGAGCCACAGCGGCACCTGGGGGAAGAGTGTTCTGGACAAGGTTGATGGATGCCAGGTGGCTGGAATGAACGCATGAGGCAGAGGTGTGACGTCGGAAGGAAGTGGGTATCAAGGGCATCTCGGGCCTTGCAAGGGCTCTGAGCTTTATCTCAGGGAGGCGGGAAGTTCACGCAGGGTTCTGAGTGACGGAATGACTGACGGGTTCTGATTTTAATTCTGAAAGACCCCTCTGGCTGCTGCTTGGAAAGCAAACGATGGGGAGGCAAGGCTGGGTGGCTCACGTCATCGCTGCTCGCTCTCAGTAGCCTTGCTAGGTCTCTTATTGTGTCAACAACAATAGCGGGCTCGCATGATAAAGAAGTCACAAGCCAGAATAAAAGGAGCGCACATGAAAAGTTTGACAACAATCCACTTTACAGCTTATATTTTACTTACGCTGCTCAGCATGAGGACAGACAGACTTCATCGCGGCACAGTCATAAAATGTAATCGATTTGACTAACAACATTTCTATTTGTGGCACTTTATTTCACCAGCCAGAAAGCTCAAATTCCAGACTGTTGGGTTCAAAAGCAGACCTGGAAGCCAAAGAAAAAAAAGCTGTTCTTTTTGTTCTGGTTTTCCCTGGACCTGCCTTTCCTGGCAACCAGAGTGATATCCCCAGAGACTGAGCAGGACCACCACTTGAGTGGCCTGCAAGGACCGAGAGGTCCTCGGGGGACACCCAGGCTTCAGTCCGAATAAGAAGGTGAAAGAACATTCAGAACAGAGGATACAGAGGACTTTGCTGATAACTGACCTTGAGTTCCATGAGACACCAGAGTTGAGAAGGGGTGGGACGTGGGTCAGGAAAGGGGCCATAGAGAAGAGAGTCCATGGGATGAACAAGGACCTGGGAGCTTGGAAGACATGACCTGGGATTGAGGGTGATGAGACTGCCCTCAATCTCAAGGCAGAGGGCAGTGGCGAGGCTGTAAGTGGGAGGAAGGCGAGGCAGGTCTGTAAGACCGTGATGGGCCCTTGGAGGCTGGGAGGCGGGGGAGTGAGAAGCCTAATCGGGAGCACTCAGCAAGTTCTAGGGTGACTTCCTTGCTCCCCATAAAGATTTTCATGAACGTATCTTGAGAGACCCAAGTGCATTGATAACCTTGGATTATAAAATGTGAGAAGGCTGAGGAGGCAGGAAACGAGGCTGGGGCGGTCACCGGGGCGGGTTATGGACACCTGTGCATCTCGTGGACGATTTCGGCCTTTATCCACCAGACCGCAGTTCTTAGTCTTTGCACTGTGATGGGGCCTTGAGGAACTGCAAAGAGTATCATGTCACTTCCGTTCCCACCTCGGCACACTTCATTCTGCCTGTGGTTTCTACCTTCATTCTGCCTGTGGTTTCTACCTTCATTCTACCTGTGGTTTCTACCTTCATTCTGCCTGTGGTTTCAGGGAGTTAGAGAGTGGCCAGTTGTGCATGTCAGTGCTGACCCAGAGAAACAGAAGGTGGGAGATTGTACGTATTGAGAGATGTATTGCTAGGACCTGGATGTGCAATGGTGAAGACCGCCTAGCGGGTTCGGGGTCTGCAGGGGACACCCCTGGGAAGGGCAGACTAGAACTCTGAGGCACCGTGGTGGGATGCCTTCTTTATTATGGAAGCCTCAGCTCTGCTGAGACCTGTGAACGGATTAAACCATATCCACATAGATTATCTAGGAAAACCTCCCTGACTTGAAGTCATCCAGGTATAGATTTCAATCACATCTATGTAATATCTTAGCAAAACCTAGAAGAATGTTTGGTGGAAAGACTGGGGACTGAATCCTAGCCAATTTGATATGTAAAATTGACCACGACTTCGGGTTACTCCCTAAGACCTATAGATCTATGGCTGGGACTTCCTTCTGTAAGCAAGGAAGAGTCCGTGAGGCATTACAGAGAGAGGAATAAGGTGGTCCACCTTGCATTTCAGAAAGATGGGATGTTCACGCTGAAGTGATAAAAATTCCTAGGACAGAATTTTAGCAAACAGTGCTAAAAATAAAATATGACTCTCTCTGATGCAAAACCATGTGAATTATAGTTGGTCTCAGTGGGAAATAAACTAAGTTGGAAAGAACCCCAAAGAAAAGTTATTCCAAATTTCCCTGGATGTTTTAAGAAAGGAAATATTTGTCCAGTGTGCAAGGGTTTTTAAGTAATAATTCAAAATTCCCAATAGCTATCCCATGTTTCATTAAATTCACGATTAATGAACTGACAAATATTTGTGGGCACCTAATTAGTGCCCAGAATTCGAATGAAAATAGAAAAAAAAAAAAAACAGTGGCAGAACACCCAACTCAAAGCAAAAATGGGGTGGCATGGTGGGCAGAATTTATTAATGCATAGAACTAAAGTGTGGGGTAGACCTTCTGGCTTCAGGTTCTGCTGGATCCAGGTACTCCAGGTACACAGTCTGAATCCTGCCTTTCCACATCTCTTGGTTCTGCTTTTCTCTGAGGTGGCTTCACTGTTGGTCAGGTATCTCCTTGCATGGGCATAGAGGGGTCATCAACAGCTCCAGGCCTACATCCAGGAGCCCAATCCTGGCAGAAAAGTCCCAGGGTTAAGTTTCACTGGATTCATTTAAGTCACTAGCCCTCCCCTGAATGAATCACTGTGACTGGAACAATATAATAACCGGGAGAGGCGGGGCATGGGTGAAGAGAGGAAAGATCTTCCCCAAGGAAAAATCGAGAGGTTCTTCCGAAAGCAGAAACAGCTATTGGGTAGACGACAAAAGTCAGAGTCCTCTACCGGAACATCACAGCTCCAGTTCCAGAAGTCAGCGCGAGTCAGAGCAGAGCCGAGACTTCCATCCGGTGTCCTGTCCTAACTTCAAAGCTCAGGTCCCTTACCTCTAAAGAGGGGTGAATAACAACGCTTACTGTGTTTCACAGCTGCAACAAATGTTATTAAGAAATCAAATGAGATATATGCAAATGTGCCTTTTACATATTAAACATTATATTCAAATATGATATGATGATAGCTTTATTATTAAGGTGGGGCTTGAGTTTGTGCTGCTAATGGGAAGCAAGGAGTTATGTACCTGTAAAGAGATTTGTTCTGTTTTTTAAACATAGTCAATGCAGATGATCCTTTGTATATTCCAAATTCCTATCTGCTAAGATTGAATTGAAATAACACTAGTAAGAGTTATAGATGGTTTCTTACTAGTTGTGTGATTTAGGGCAAGTTGCTCAACGTCTCACTGTGTCGTTTTCCTCACCTGTAAAGTGAGATAATAGTATTACCTGCCTCAAAGGATGATCGTGAGCATTAAATGCGCTAATACGGGGTAAGCACTGGGCACATACTAAATGTTCCATAAGTATTAACGATTGCGATTGGGCCTCGAAATCATCTGGATGTGTAGATATTTTTATCCCCACTTTTTGTCTGGATTAAAAACCAGATGCCTAAAGGAATTAAGTAGATGCGGTAAAATTTGAACCCAGGGCTGACTAAGATAGATATATATATATATAAAACAATTACATTGACTGTTGCGACAAGAACCTCATAAATACAATAGATAGATAGATAGATAGATAGATAGATATAAAACAATTACATTGACTGTTGCAACAAGAACCTCATAAATACAGGTGAGCAGGGAGGGAGGTAAGGGGACAGAGAAGGAAGGGGGGAGGAGAGAAAGCATCATGAGTATCCAGAGCCTCAACCTGGATTCACTTTAAACAGGAGTCAACCAGGCATTCCTTTAGCATTCAGTGACAGTAATTTGAATGGCTTTGTTCGAGGACGTTTTAGCCAGGACAAAAAGAACCGAAGAGTTCAGGAATGCACCATAGACAGGAGGAAGCATTTAAGTCCTTTTCTCTTGAAATCCCTAAACTCTCCACTCCTCTAGACATAAGAAACTTGACTCCATTTTTTTGCCGGGAGATGGAGATGGCACATGGTCCCTATCTGTGTTTATCTAGAGTGCTTATCTTCCATCACCTCATTTACTCCTCATCACAGCACCCCCTCCCCCTGGGAGGTACGACCTTCCTCTTAGCCCCTCAGTACAGACGAGGACCCATGTGTGAAGCAAACCTCCTCACCCCAAGCCCAGGGTTCCTTCAGCTCTGTCATGGGCGTCTATCCAGCAGAGCAGCCCCAGCCCTGCCTTCGACACCCTATAAACCCTGAGGAACTTTTGGGGGTCCATCTGGCCCCCCATCCAGCCTTCCCAGGGAGGCCCACTTCAATCCCTCCTTCTCAGAGCATGGAGCAATGCCAGGAGTCTCCCAGGTGCCACAGGGAGAGCAGCGGGTGTAACAGGAGAGGAATTTGAGCCAGGAGTTCCGTGTGAATCTGCTTTGCCTTTCTGTGGCTCTATTTTCTCTATCTCCTACTGATAAACAGCAATAATTACCATGTCCAAAAAAAAAAAAAAGCACTAAGGAAGTTTCCAAGAGGGATCTGAGTGAAATGAAAAGTGTAGGAGTGACAGTAATCAGGAAAACAGGTGAATGCCAAAGCCTGGGAGCTTGCTCTCTTCCACCGAGGACGAGGACGTAATCAAAACAATTGCAGTAAAAGCCCAGAAATAGACTGTGAGCTTGCCTGAGACACAGCCTCCCTGGCTGCATCCAGGTTCCTCCCCCGGGCCGTTCTGCAGGAAGCTGCCTCAGCCTGGGCTGCTAAGGAGGGAACAGACCCTCCAGGAGAGCGAGACCACATTCTAGGCCAAGGGTTCCCAGCCCTGGCCCCTCTCAGAATCACCCGGGGGCTTGTTAAAACTCAGACCCCCAGGCCCTACACCTAAAGGTCCCGCTTCTGAACATACGGGCTGGGGGCCAGGCATCTACGGTTTAAAGAGGTTTCCTTGGAAACCATGAGGACTGGGTGGGCTCAAGAGCTACCTCTCCATGTAACTTTCTTGCAGTGTGACCTGGGGCAAGGGAGGTCACCTCTCTAAGCCCGATTCCTCAACTTTGAAATGAGGTCAGCCTCATTTCACAGTCAACACACGTTTGTTGAGGGCCTACTATGTGCCAGGCCCTGTTCTAGACCCGGGGACACAGCAGCAAACAAGACAAAGACTCTGGACCCACCTGGACTTCCAAGCAATAAAGCGATAACCATTCCCTACCTGGGATCATGATGACAGCACCTAGGGAAGAAACAGAGGAGAGTAAGGGGGCGGGCAGGGCCAAAGGGGGGAGGGTCCTATTTCCTGTGCGGGGCGGGGGAGAAAGGACCCACGGATACGTCACGTCTGAGCAGCGCCCTGAAGAAGTAAGGGAGCAAGCCCGCAGAGAGCTAGAATGTAAGCATTCCCTGCAGAGGCGAAGTCCTGTGCAAAGGCCTTACGGTTAGAATGTGTCTGGAACACGTGAGGAAAGTAAGTGAAATAGTGTGGCTGGGGCCGAGGGAGACGAGACAATGACAGGAGCTGAGGTCAGAGAGAAACTCAAGGACAGGCCCTGCAGGGCTTCGCCAGCCACTGCAGCTGCAGAGTGAGCGCTCGAGGAGCAGCAGTCGACTCGACACACGGCTAAAGACAGCCTGAAAGCACATCCGCGGGGCGGATGCTTAAATAAGTCCCACCCGCTCGTCCCGGAGAAAGAATCCTGGGCAGAGACCCGTAGTCGCCAAATACTGTCGAGTCAAAAAAGTATGCTACAGAAAAGAGATATGTTTGGATCCCATTTAAAATATAGATAGATAGATAGATAGATAGATAGATAGATAGATAGATAGATAGATAGATAGATACATGCACATCTTTGTGCAGAGTGAAAAAATTGTGGAAGGCGGGTTAGTGGGAATCTTTAAGGATTGGGAGTCAAGGACATTTGTGGACAGGGACTCACATTTTACTTTATGTATTTCTATATTGTTTAATTTTTTTACAACGAATATATTTACTTTATAATTTTCAAAAAATGCAAAACGCGTGTCGGATCCGAATTGAATTAGAATCTGCTCTTCAGATTTTAGGGATGACGGGTGAGGTTGTGAGGCGTTTCACGGGTCATGAACCATAAGACCTGGCTCTGGCCCTTTTGGTACCGAGAAGTTCCTTAGGTGAGAGATCCACAGACAACCGTATTAGACTCGTGCTTAACGTCTGCCATTGGTCTCTCATCACTGTCCGAGCTCCTTTATTTGACATCTAAGCATCGTGATCAGATTCCAGCCTTGTCCTCCAACCCTGACCCTCGCAGACTCTGTGGTTTGGGGATTTTTATTCTCTGACCATCTTTGCCCCATCTTGGGCTCTTCGGAGTGGGCACCCCCTACTTGAACTTCAGGGCTAAGCTAAGGCACCCTTTTCTCCAAAAGGCCTTGTTTGACCATCTATCCCGAGGCAGCAATCTGCCTCCAGCTCCTATGAGCGTCTCTAGAGGTGCTATACATAGTGGTGGACCATCTGCCCTCAGGGTCACGCTGCCTGCAGTGCCCGCTCCCACTCTGCTGCTCTGCGACTTGGGCCAGTTCCTTCATGCCTCTGAGCCTCAGTTTCCTTCTCTCTAGAATGAGGATGATGCGCGTGATGTATGCAGAGTTGATGGACAGATTAAATGAGATGGCCTATGTAGAGATTTCACCCAGTGCTGGAGCACATAATAAGCACTCAGATGTGAGCTCCTACAACCTCAGAACATGTATGACACTGGATTGCAATCGTTACCTTAATTTGACTATCAGCTCCTTATGTATGTCTTGCATAACGGTAAGGAACTATATATGTGTTAAGTACATGAAGGAATGAACCGATATGTCACTTGCAAAAGCCACTAGGTGCTCTCGCGTACTAGGTGCTGAGTGCTCGCTCGGGACCAGGCATTGCCACAGAGCTTTCTCACACATCAGCTCATCTGCTCTTCCCAGAGTCTATTGCTATTGTCGCATTTTTTCAGATGAGAAAGTGAACTCAGAACGTTTATGCCATTTTCGCGGGGCCATTGCCACTAAAGAAAGGCAAGGCCGGGATTTAAGACTGGATCCTCGGGTTCTGGGGAGGAGGAGGCACAGCCTCGGGTTCTGGGGAGGAGGAGGCACAGTGGTGCTAATGTGCATGCTGGGTTCCAGGGGGAAAGGCTGGCGCTCAGGCATCTTCGACTGTCTCTAGGCCCAATGAGAATTCAAAGATGCAGGGTTCTATTCTTAGAAAACATCTAGGATTTATGCATACATTTTTTTGAAAACTATAAAAAGGAGAAATTACTTGATTGAAAAAAGAGAGGAAAAACATTTATGAACTGTAAATTGTCAGAGGACCTGAAGGCAGCAGCCCCTGTGGCTCTGTGTCGGGGAGGGGAACAGTGAAACGCATCACAGATCAGCCGAGTTTGTTCAGAGGTACTAAATGATGTTGTCAACAGCACGACATCTGGTGCAAAAAAAAAAAAAAAAAGGTATATGAAAAGAAGCAGAAACAGACAGAAACGTATTGAGTTCCATTGTTTTGTTTCCTGGTGAACACAAGAAATCTGAAACCCTTTGCAATAGGAGACCTTAACTTTGCAGATTCTACAAAAATTTCCCCTCCAATATTCAAGGAAGCTACTGATGCTGGTCAGTGTCCTGGATGGGTAGGGAACGGTCTGCTCTGATGCGTACCTTCCCGCCAGCCCGCCAGCTCTCCTAAACGTCCAGACTTCCTCACGTTTGATACAGAAAGAGTTGGCTTTTCTTGTCCTGTACTAGTCAAAGAGGCGAGGCTATGCAGGAGTAACAGACGAATCTCAAATCACAGTGGCTTAAAACAGCAAAGGTTTATGCATCGTTTATTGTTATCATTAGCACTACATGCCGTTGTTGCTACAATATTGTTATTACTACATGCTCGATGTGGGGCAACAGAGTAGGCACTGGGGGTCCCGGCCCCCTTTACCAGCTTGCTACACCGCCGTCGTAGCCTGAGGCTACGTCCTCCTTCACCAGGGAAAAGAAAGAAAGCTCGTAAGTGATTCATGTGACTCGTGTTCACATTTCGCTCCCCAAGCAATTCACCTGGCCATGCCCAGCTCTGAGGGGTGTGGCAGGGGGCGTCTCAGAAGGGGATAGAACCAGAGAGACCAGTGGGTGCCCGTGCTGTGCACCTCACGCAGGATGCCAGAATTATCCCTATGAAAATCTGTTTCCACACTGCAGATAGCAGGGGAGGATGGGAGTGGCAAGTAAATGAGGAGGAACGTGGAAGACACACTGTTTGTTGTTCAGGAAAGGTCTCTGGTTGGGAGAGCTGTCTGGCATGAAAATGGATGAACAGAGCTTCAGAGGGACAACCCCATAAGGCCACACTGACCCCCTGGAGACCAAAGCCTTGTGGGCGGGCGCATTTCATAGTTGAGTAGGAGGCAGAGATGACAGCCTAAGCTGGAGCCCAGTTAACTGTGTCTCGCATGCCTCGTCTGCACGGTTAGCCCACCAGCTGGATGCACCTATTCAAATTTGAGTAAAACCACAGAGAAAACCAGGCTGTGAGGACCCCAGCTTAGGTTTTGGCAAAAGGGAGAAAATAGGAAGAAAAACAAATGCCTACGGCAGATTTAAAAAAAAAAAAAAAAAGATTATAAATGATCTATTCATGAGAACAAAGAGATTAGTCTCCAGTCTTAAATGAATCAACAACACAGTTTTTGAGAAAAGTTCAAAGAAGAAATGTGTGATCGAAAAAGAAATACGAAGAAAATCTGTTAAAAAGCAAACTGGCAGAGCCCAGAAAATAAATGGAAGATAAAAATAAAGCAATTGTAGAGATGAAAGTCAACTAAGAAGCAACAGAAAATGCATAAACACTGTTGAAAGCACAGGCCAAGCTTAAGAAATTGCACAAAATGAAACAGAACAGAACAATGAGATGAAAGTGGTTGCAGACAAGACAATGCCAGCTGAAGGAAAGGAGGCTGGCGAACGCAAATTGGTACCCTGAAGAGAGGAACAAAAAGAAACAGGAAAAAAGTTAAAGAAAATTCAAAGAAGTTTCTTGAAGTAGAGGAAGCTAGATATCTAATTCAAGACGCACATGGTATCCCAAGAAAAATAGGCAAAAGTAGCAACATCAGGATACGTACTGTGCAGATGCTGATCTTCAAGGGAACTGTCCTGTTCATTTCGTACAGAGAGAATGAATCACTACATCCAACGCTCAACACTAGGAAACAGCAGAATAACATCAACCAAATTCGAAGGGAGAAAAGGGTGACCCAAAGATATTCTCAGCCAAATTGTGCCGTGACTATAAAAGGAACAGACAAATGTTCTTAAACATACAAGAATTCAAGGACTATAGTCACAAAGCCCTTCTTAAAAAATATTTGATGATGCAATCTAGCTCCACAAAATGCAAATCAAAATTAGACACCCAGAAATGGAGAAGTCACCAGTAAGTACTGGATACATTTAAACATAGAATCGAGGCTAAGTAACAGTGGGAATGAGTTGACAAAAAAAAGAAGATTAATGTCATAAGTCCAGGCACTTCCAAAATAAAAAACGTAATTAGCGAAAATCAGGAGGCTGGAAGCAGAAGGGGAAAGGAAGTACATAACATCCTTCTCTTTCATGACAGAAATACATATTATATTAAGTAGAAACATACAGAGTTTTTAAGAAGTGAAATATTTTCAAACTCTTCATATTCTTTTTCTTAATTGTCTTTTAACCTTAGAAACATCTCTCAGGAAATAGTTTCTCTTATTTTGAACAAATATTTATCCGAAGCTCAACAATTCCCTCAGTTTGATTCTGGTTTCTTTCACTTCTGGTAAATTCAAGTAGATTTATGTTTAATGATTTTCATAAAAATAGCAAGCATAGTATGAATCTATTTTTGTAAAATTACATCTACCAACGCTTCTGGCTAACTGGGTACCTAGAGAAAAGTCTGGGATGATGTTTGTCAATGTTGGCAAAATGGTTTCTGAGAAATGGAAGTTTTATTTTGCTTTGCTTTTCTCTTTGCTCTTTTCTAGAATTTTTCGAAAATTTTATTATAAGCAGCCACAATTTCGCAAATATCACTACAGTCTCATCCAAGTAAGCACTCTTGTGCAATTAATATCACCTACCTAGCCGATCCCTGAGCTCTACATGTCCCCAAAACCCTATAATGACCAGCAGTCTGCCCTCAGGGATGCGCCTGGCTGACGAGTCAGCAATAAATCTAACCCTGGGTTTCCCATTTCAGACCCTGAGTGTCGGTCTCATCCTGCTTCATCCTTCTTACACGAGTAACGTTGTATTAGTTTTCTGTGGCTTCCAATTTGTAGTAATAACAAATTACTACAAACTTCATGCTTAAAGCAACAGAACTTTATTCTCTCAGAGCTCTGGAGACCAGAAGTGGTCTTGCTTTGGTTTCCTCCTGGAGGCTCTGAGGAAGAATCCATCCTCTGCCTCTCTCCTGGCTCCTGGTGGCTGCCGGCAACCCTTGGCTTATAGATGCATCCATCTTCCCATCATCTTCTTCTCTGTGTCTTCTCCTCTTCTCCCCTAAGGACACATTGCCTTTCGGGACCGCTCTAATCCAGGCCAATCTCATCTGAAGGTACTGACCTTAATTACATCTGCACAATGTCTCTTTCTAAATAAGGTCACACTGACAGGCTTTGGGTGGACATGTCTTTTGGAGGTCACCCCTCAATCCACTATAAATGCTTCCGAATGGGGCAAAAAACAAAACTATGTGCCGCTGCTCCCATGTGGCCCGTGGAAGCAAAGAGAAGCTAAGTGAGGGTGTCGCACAGCACAGAGGCTCCGGGAGCTCTAAAGAGTACGAGTTCTTAGTACGAGTCCTTTTTGTCCACTTTCTTAGCTGTATGAGTTTGGGCAAATGACTTAACTTTCCTGAGTCTTGACCTTCACCAGGAAAAATCCCTCTTGTCTGCAAATCATGGTGACGATTAAATAAGGATTAAAGATAATGTTTATAAAGTGCTTCATTAAGTGCCTAGAATATAGGAGGTGCTTACTATGCCTGTGTTATAGATTATACTTTACAACAGTGTTCCCAACCTTTCTGGCACCAGTGACCGGTGCTCCTATGAGAATCTAACACCTGACGATCTGAGGCGGAGCTGAGGCGGTGATGCTGGCGCTGGGGAGCGGCTGCAAATCCAGATGGAGCTTTGCTCACTTGCCCGCCGCTCACCTCCTGCTGTGCGGCCTGGTTCCTAACAGGTTGTAGACCGGTACTGGTCCTCGGCCCCGGGGGTTGGGGACCCCTGTTTAGAGGGATTATGCCAGGGAGACCCACCTCAGTAATTTCACCATGGGAGAGGGAATGGCTCAGACTCAAAGGTATTTGCATGAATCAGTTACCAGAATCACTTAAACAGTGTGTTCTCTGACCTCAGATGTGCACTTGGGACTTTAAAGTGGCATAATCAGAGCAGGCCTGCCTGGATAGAGGTGTCATTTCGTCCTTAATGGGAACCAAGATCCTGGGGACCAAACAGTCTGAGAGAGGAAGGGAGCCCAATCATCTTTGCGCCAAAGCCTTTGACACGACTCCCTTCTCAGGTAAAGGGTGTCTGGAGAACACTGTAGAAATCTTTCTTATACTATGTGGCAATGTAGTAGCACCCCTGACGTCGAGATCATGAGTCCTGGTCCACAACACACAGGCTCCCCCGGTTGGGTTCGGTAATCATTTCAATTTAAATATACACTGAGATGTTCAGAATTTTTATGATTTGCATAATATTCTGTGAGATTACTAATGGAGTCAGTTTCCACTTTGCTTCAGTGGCAAACGTATCAAGAATGTTTCCACTGCAGTCCATAGAATGCCTGAATGACAGCAGCTTAAACTAGTAAGGGTCTTATTCTTTCACGTAACGAAAAGTCAGGGGGTCAGGTGCTCGTTAGAAGCCATTAGAGACCCTGGCTGCTTCTCTCTTCCCACTATGTCACTTTTAATATGTTACCTTCTATCTTCACATTTGTTATCAAATGATAGCAAAATGGCTCTGGGCTTTGAGACATCATCTCTGTGCAGTCGCAGGCAGAGGAGGAGTCAGGGATGTGCCAATTGTGCTTGCGTCCTTTCATTGAGAAAGGAAAAGCCTTTCCAGAACTTTCCATACGATATGTTTTCTTATACCTGATTGGCTAGAATTGTGTCACATTCCTTCCAAGGCCACCTGCAAAGGAGACTGGGAAATGGGCCTATAGAGTCACCTGACAAGATTGAAATTCTGGTAGCAAGGGTAGAGAGAGAATGAATACCGATTTCATAACATAATCTGCCACAAAAAGAAAGCTGGAAAGCTCTGGAAACTAAAATTCAGAAAACCCTGTTCCTTTCTCCTAGCCAACATCTGTTGAGAAGTTATCACTCTCCTTGCTGAGTGTTTATCATCTGGATAATCTGGGTTTAGAATAAAATTTGAGCAGAGTGATTTTTTTAAAAAAAAAAATGAAAACCAAGATCATGTTCCTCTCTTGCTTCCTTCTAAAGCTTCCCACTGAACTTCAAATAAAATTTAAGCTCCTCCCCATGGCTTCTGAGACCCAACATGATCCACCCCCACGTAGCCCCCCGGAGCTGGTCTCTAACGCCCTTGCCTTGGCTTTCTCCTGGCCATGTCATCTCCCTGCTGCTCCAGGAACAGTATCCTCACGACGGCTACTCCTCTATAGGGACCTCTCATACCCTCGTATTCGCTGGCCACACTTTGCATCATTTAGATCTGTACCCGAAGGCTGCCTCCTCAGAGAAACCTCCTCTGATCCCCTCCCCAAGATTCGCCATCCTCCTAACCACTTTCCAGTCCTCCTAATACTTATCACCATTTGAAACGATCACCACATTTCTTCCCTTAGTCGACATCTGCCTCCTGTTCTACAGGGCCACTCCCTGAGGGCAGGACCATTTTCTGTCTCATTTGCCCTCTGTCTCCCCCCCATGTCTGGATCCGTGCTTTGTACATCACAAGCACTCAGTAGATCTCTGTTGAATGACTGCGGGTATAGATCAGAGTTAAGAACTCAAACGTCAAATATCTAAGTAGAACCAGCAGTGGGGGTACAAGTTCACGGTAACAGGTTGAGACTGTAAGCACACCGAGGGCCCCCCACAGTGCTACAGATTAGTGAGGAGAAGGCGAAGACGAACAGCATGTGCTCACAGCCCCCAAAGGAGCATGCAGTCCACCTAGGAACTCACGCATCCACAGACAACGCAGGGTTTCTGTAAGGAGAAGCAAGAGGAAACGAGGGCGTGGGACGACTCTCACAGCTGCCAGCTTTCATCTTCCAAATTGGAGCACAGCGCACTCCACCAGAGGCATTTCACTAGAGGCATGCATATTTCAATGTTATTGGCAAAAGCAAAAATTAAAAACAACCAGACCATCCAACAATAGGGAATTCGCTAAGACAATTTTAATACATCCACGTAATATAATTTTAAAATTACATTGCAGAATTATATTTCATTATATAGAAATACGATCATCCATAGCAATGACAATAAGATTTTTTTTTAAAACAAAGTAATGCATAGAATAGTGCAATTTGAAAAAGAAGAGAGGGAGAGAATATGTATCTTTCCAGATGTAGATCCTAAAGTGATAAAGTTATTTCTGGGTGGTCTGATAATAGCCGATTTTTATTTTCTTCCTTTTGTTATCCATATAGTTTAATTTTTCTATGATTAGCTTGTTTTAATAGTGTAATCTTTTTCCAATTTGGAACAACTAAATTATGATGCATGTTTTAAATCCCATGTTAAGAATATGATCAAAACACTGGATTCCAGGGGGTCTTCCCTCGGAGCAGAAGAACAGGCTGCTGTTAAATATTATTCCAGACACATGGAAATGTTTAAAAGACTCAATGGAGCATGGGACAAGTGTATCAGGAGGGCAACAGCAATGGCACAGCCATGCGGTGGCCTAGGTGGCCCTTCATTTCAGGGCCAATAGCACCATATGGACCCGGGAAATGGCCACCATAGCTGAAAGGCAAAATTCACCTTCTGCCAAACACATTATATCTTCAGAACATGCAGATTAGGTATTATGCTCCCATTTTACAGACGAGAATCCTTAAGTTCAGGGAGGCTCAGTGATTTGTCTGACCAGCCCCGCCGCCTGAATCCAAAGACCTTGCTTGGTCTCTTGCATCACGGTTAATCCTCTTATGTAATGTCCGCCTCAGTGATTTGTCTAACCGGCCCCGCCGCCTGAATCCAAAGACCTCGCTTGGTCCCTTAAATCACGGTTAATCCTCATACGTAATGTCCTCCTTGGGCCCAAACAAGTGGAAGAGACCGGGCAAGCAGTTCATGCAGTGGATATCAATTCTGTCATTGCTGTTGTTGTTGTTGTTGTTCTGAAACCATTGGTTTGAACAAATTTTTAATCAAAGGTAAAAATCAAATAAGACACTAAATCTAATTTGGCAGCCTGGATTGTGTCCTGGAAAAGGCAGAGAACATCAGTGGAAAAGCTGGTGAAATCTGAACAGTCTGGAGTTAAATACTAAAAAGTGATAGATGATAGGTAGATAGATAGATAGATAGATAGATAGATAGATAGATAGACAGACAGACAGACAGACAGATAGATGATGGATAGATAGATGATAGACAGATTGATTGATAGATTGATAGATGATAGATAGATAATAGATAGATAAGAGGGGTCCGTGAAATGATAATGGTCAGGAGGAGGCTGGCCTATTCTATTAAGATAGAATCCTGCTTGCTTGCTCACCAGCACCTCGCTCCATCTCAGCCCCAACGAAAGCTCTAGGTCCTCCTGGGGAATACTTTGGATACCCTTGAGCTGGTCCAATCAGCTTACCTTATAGATGAGAAAATTAAAGCTCAACAATTAAAATAACTTACCCAAGAGCACCCAGCTGGACACTGGGAGCGTGGATGAGCAGCCCAGTGCTGTGGACTGAATGTGTTACTCCAACTTCATATGTTGAAGCCCTACCCCCCAATGTGATGATATTCGAATGAAGGTGGGCCCTCTGGGAGGTAATTAGGTTTGGTTGAAGTCACAAGGATGGAGCCCCATGATGAGATCAGTGGCTGCATAAGAAGAGGAATTGAGACTAGAGCTGTTTCTCTCCATCACATGGGGATATCACAAAAAGGCTCCCATCTGTAAGCCAGGATGAGAACTCTCACCAGGAAACCAGTTGTCCGGCACCTTCATCTTAGACTTCCCAGTCTCCAGAACTATGAGAAACAAACGCTTACGCCACCCAGTCTGTGGTACTTTGTGAGAGCAACCTGGGCTGACACACCTGGTCTCCCCCACGCTGTGTCCCTCCCAGTCCACCAGTTGGGGCTCAAGGATATGTGAAGTGTTCAGATCAATTTTCAATTCCACTTCTGTTCAGAAACATTTCCAACTAAATGTTTGGAACCGCACTCCAAAATTGTTGGATTTTGCAAAACCAAGAAAAGGTGAACTCATTTGATTAAACATCTATATTCCAGAAAAGCTGTAGGCAACTGAAATCCTGTGGACATCATCAACAATATGAATTTGCTACTTTTTTAATTCAGTTGGGCATCATTGTACCACCGGAGCAATGATCCTTGGCCCCAGGCCTTGCCTCCAAATTACCTGGGAAGCTCGTTAATGTTCCTGGGCAAACCTAGGAGATTCTAAGCCATTACAACTCATGAATGAATCCTCATTTACAGTGGTTTCTTAGGGAAGACAAACTGTGGAATGAGGGATGGATACAGAAGGAAGATTTATTTTTCCTAGATATGCTTTTTTATTATATGAATTTTTCAAACGCCATCATGTACTGCCTATTTAGAACTAAACCAGACTTAAAAGCTCCCCATGCACCGCTATGGTGGGGAAGCTACAAATCGAGTAAGACATTGATGCATCTCTTAAAAATAGAGCATCATACAGAATGGGCCGAGGCAGCCTAGTGAGCTGGTGTTCTGGTGGGGATACTGAGCCGTGAAGTCTGACAGCCCAGGGTCTGAAGCTGCCTCTGCTAATGAGTGTTCACTTCCCCGAGCATCTTTCAACACAGAGCTCACACAATAGGACCTACCAAACAGAGCTGCGAGGAGGAAGGAAGAAAGTAAATGTAAAGTAGTCAGCGCAGGGCTTGGCACACAGCGAGCTCTCATCTAATAATAAATCATCTTCCTTCCCCCTCCCCATAACCCCCATGCTGGACTAGAGGTTATAGATACAAGCAGAATTGAACTATTTTGGAAAGCAAAACTCTCCTTTGTTTTATGAAACCAAGTCAGTTGACTTAAGGCAGGAAGCTGTATGTGTTAAAAAGGTCTCCTCATGCCTCGCTTGCTAAGTGTTAATGGCCAAGATTTCTCACCCAGGTTTTTCTGCCTTTACCACCAATCTAGGAAATTAGAACTCCTTAGGCGTTTTCATTTAAGTCGTAAATGTGCGCATTCATAATTTTCTTGGACCTCAGTTCACACTCTTTTGAAGCTTCAGCATATTGCTTTTGTTTTTTTAAACTAATTGTTTTCCTTAGATATATAAATAGCTATAATTTATTACTAAATATTTAGAAAATAGGGAGGAGGGAAAAAATTCATAATTCTACCACCTTAATACAATGTGTGTCAGTATTTTGGTATGTTTTCTACTGGGCTGTTAATGTGTAAGTTATAATCATTATGAGCATTGTATTTACACTGAACACAATTTTGTCTCTCAATTTTTTTCTTAAAACTATGTTGCTAATATTTTCCCTATTATGGTAAAGTCATTATACCCACTGAGTGACTATACCACAATATATTTACAATTTACTCCAATTTTCAGTTTATTCCAATTTTTTTTTGCTGTTTTTAATAATGTTGTAATGAACATCTTTGTATGTAGATCTTTTTATTGAATTAAAAATATTCCCTTAGGCCAAATTCGCACAAATGGCAAGTCCTTTGGTTTTCAAATATAAAATTACATAGAGAACAGTATCGTCCTAACTAGATAAACTTTGAAAAATCACAATTTCACGTGAACGTGCTTTTTCCCTGGTTTTCAGAATTATCAGGGGGATAACTTTTAGCAAAGCAGAGACATGGCTATTTGTGATTGACCAGAAATGAACAGAACTGCAGAAAATTCAAAGGACACCATTGTACTGGGCTGCTACAGCTGCAGCAGCAATTGTGAATAATAACCAAGAGACGAAACAGAGTTTTGAGAAGCACGGGTGGCTATTATGTAATTTGCATCTCTTTTTCCACATGTGGATGGGTAGAGAAAGAAACTGCTATTGGCCTCCACTGAAAAAAACTCCCTGTGTGAAATGTACAGGTACACGAACCAAAATAACCCTTCCCCATCATTCAACAACTATCTAGCACCTTGATGACAATGTATTCATCTTCCATTATTCCAGGGACATAGTCATTCATGTCCATGAGAACTCACTTACATTAATAACAATGTACCTTTCTTGAGCACTTACCACCTGCCCGTTTCCTAATATATATCTTAAACATATGTTAACTTTCATCTCATTTTTTGGAAGACACACTGAGACACAGAGAGACTGTCACTTTCAGAAGATCAGCAGTCAGCAAGTAGCAGAGCTGGGCTTCAAATCCAGGCAGCTGGCTTCAGAAATCGTTCCATTAAACAGCCGGAGACCCCCACCCTCATTGTTGCCTGGGGCTCGGGCAGGGTCTCCTGGCTTCACCCGTATTAGTTTGCTGTTGCTGCTGTAATAAATTACCACAAACTTAGTGGCTTAGCAAAACACAGTTCTTAACCTGCAGTTCTGGAGGTCAGAAGTCTAAAATGGGTTCCCAGGGCTGGTTCCTTTGGGAGAAGCTCTTTCCTTGCCTTTTCTATCTTGTAAATAAAGGCTGCCTCCGTTTCTTGTCTCATGGCCCGTTCCTCCACCTTCGAAGCCATCGGTAGCATCTTTCTCAGACTCTGTTTCTCTCTGCTTCCGCTCTCACACATCACTTTCTCTCTATAACTCTGACCCTCTTACAAGAGCAGTGTGCGCACCTGGATAACCCAGGATACCCTCCCCATCTCAAGATCTTTAACTTAGTCACACCTACAGAGACCCTTTGCCACGCAAGATAACATATTCACAGGTGCTGGGGCTTAGGGCATGGACATCTGTGACTACTCACATAGCTCCTTTCCTGGAGATGATACAGGAGGGGAAAGCTGTGAGATTTAGAATCCCAGCGATCCCCCAGTGCCAGCAATGGGAGACGGAGATAATATTTTAAAAATTATATACCAAACCCTCTCAGTTTTGAGCACCTAATAGTTTCCTCATCCTTCACCCGCCTTAACCCGCCTTAATCATCACGACAAAGCTGGCAGGGGGCATGCTTGCCCTCAACACAGAGATGAGAAAACTGAGGCTCAGATTAATTCTGTAACTCTCCTGACGTCACGCGGCGATGCTGTGGCCACAAGTCCTGTGATTAGCACCCAGGTGGCTCTGACACCAAAGCCCGGGTGTCCACCCTCCCCAGACAGCTGACACCAAAATCGATCAGAATGAACAGCATCAGCAATGGGGATTTACGATAATAGGAGACGGCCCTCTGCACACAACGCCAACATCACCATCCCCTCCGTGGCTTCACAGCGTTTTGTCACTCATCTCCTTATCTGTTTCTTTGTTTGCACATTTATTATCTCTCTCTCCACGATGGTAAGCATCTTGTCTGTTGTTGACTGCCATCCGCACCCCCCCGCCCTCAATTCTGAGAAGAGGCCAGGTATATAATAGGAACTAAATAAATGTTTGAGTAATAAATAAATAACATTGCTTTGACTCAGAGATAGCCAATGTGAGCAAACTCAACCACTTATAACATAGATGGAACACTAAAAATTAACAAACGCCCCAAAAAGCCTTCTCGACAGCCAAAACAAACAACTCCAAATCCAAGCAAATGCACTCTCTCTTTGGAAAACCCCTTGAGATCTAATCCAGAGCCTGCCTTTTCTTTTCCAACCAACTTGTTGAGCTCTTTATCAGTCTACTTGCTGCTAAAAGAGATACGCTTTAAAGTTAAACACATGATCCAAGAGAGTGAGGTAAGTGTACACAATGTTACAGAATTCAAGAGATGCATCAGTTACGTTACAGCCTCTGTAGACAGAGATGAGAATTCAGAAACCGATTACATTTCTTAAACCCACAAGTTGCAAAGCCCTAACGCTCATGGGCTCCTTGCTCAGCCCCCTACAAAATGAATCATCTCCGTCTTAGATCCCATCCTCTAAAATATCCATAACTAGACAGAACAACCTAGACTGCAAGAGACAATAGTCTTTCGTGTATAGGGCACCTTGTCATTATAGTCACGTACACTTAATTATTTTTAAATTTTGCCTCTGCATATAAATGTAATGGCCACTGCTTTTTTGATTCACACTTTGACCTCAAATATACCTCCCTCGGCAATCATTCACTTTTTATTTGTCTCTCCTCCCTAGAGTGCTAAAAGCTTCTTCGGGACAGATAAGTGGCTTAATCATCTTTAAATCTCTAACCTTAGTAATTGGCGCCTGCGAGGTGGATGAATGAATGAGTCTTTTATTATCAAAATAATGCAGGATCATTAAGGCTTTCAGAAAATAGAGAAAGGTAGAGAGCAACAAACATCGTTCTATGATCATTAAAAAAAAGAAACATTTTATTATATTTCTAGCTCTTTTTTTTTTTTTTTTTTTTTTATTGGAATTTTTTTAATGGAGAGCGTTTTTCTTTTTCTCCTTACAAAATCCTATGCACGCATTTCTGTCTTGGGACTTTTTCACTAAACATGGTAACATAAGCATTGTCCCCCAGCATCTGATAGTTCTGAAGCTTAATGGCACATAAAGAATTGTCCTAACATGCCCCTGGGGAGTACAAACAAACACTGTGCCCTTGGGCACATCATTAACCTTCACTCTGGTTTGAGCCAAAGAGAACTCTGCCTGCATCCAGCTATTATAAATCAGGCATCAGTTTCTTGGCTCCACCAGGAAAATCTCTTTATTTATCTTCCTTTTCTTTTAGAATCTGTGGCCGAAACAGAGATGGCGCCATCTCTTTTCAGTGTGATAAGCAACAACAAGCATCAAAATCTATCCCCAAAATCCTCCAGCAGAAGTCTTTTGGCAAAATACGGTGTCAAGGCACTCGTACTGTTCTATTGTGTTTTTCCTATTAAAATAAATGTTTTCATAAACTCACAAAATGTGTTAGTCATAACCATCACAGAGTTCCAGTTGATGATTAAAAAACAAACTAGGTTTGGGAGAAAATTCAAGATGCCTTCCATACTCCAAATTCATTCCCCATCAGCAGAGAACAGGGGCCAATGCCTTGAAACCAAACATATTTTTATGAAACCAAACATCATAAAACATGAGTGAGCATACCCTTACAAGGGCCACCAAGATTAATAGACACGCTGAAAGTATTTGCTTCACACTTGCTCAGCTGAACAAATACATCTTTTCACGAAACAAATCCAAAATCTTGGCCATTCCCAGATGTCTAAAATCCAAGACTCTGCTCTCGAACTCCTCAATGGGAAAGTAGAGAAGAAGAGGATTTGGGACCCTAACCAAATGTTAAATCTGCCATCAGTAAGAGAAGAAGCTAAAATTATACATTAAAGTACTGAGAGAGAGACAGAGAGAGAATATCTACAAATAATCTTTTCTATTATCAATGTTTTAGTTCTTTGAGAAAAAAGACATTCTTTTATTTATACAAGGTATTGTCCACTGGGTTAGTTAGATTTGTTTTTATTTAGCGTTTATTGACTTTTTAAAACCAAAAGGAATATGCTTATTGACCCTCAGAGAAAATTGGAAAACACAAGATGAATGAAAGTAGAAAATACAAATGACCTATGATGATATAGCTACATTAATACTTTGGTATTAAAGCTTCTCATCTTTGTGATACATATATTATTTTTAAGCTAAAATGAATATTCTAATACTACAGGCATTATTTGGTAGCCTACCTTTCTCCTTAATATATTATAAACAATTGCCTTTGTCATTAAGTGTTCTTACAGAACATAGATTTTAATAACTGCAAAATAGTCCTTTTGCTGATGCGCCATTGACTTAACCTATCTATAACTGCAGAACAAATAATTAATAATGGCAAAAAAGGTACATTACGCTGTGATCATCGCCATTGTACATATAGCTTTGCCTACATTTTTTTTTTCTTCAAATTAGGTCCTAAGAGTAGAAGTGTTAAGACAGGGTTGCACAATTTTCAGACTTTTTACATAGATTTGTCAACGTAAATTTTGTACTCCCGAAAGATTGAACCACTTTATATTTGCACAAACAACCTGTGGACATGCCTGCTCCCTAGTTGTTTTGAATTCAGTGCATCTTTACCCAACTACTAAGCCATTAATTTTTTTATTTTGCAACCATTTGTTCATTCATCGAGCAAGTGCTTACCCAGCACATTCTATGTGCCAGAGTCTGTTCTCAGGCTGGAGGCTCTGCAGTGAGCACAGGCTCCGGCACCAGGCAGACCAGGATGGGATGCCAGCTCTGTCTTGGTCCCTCTGTGACCTTGGGCATGTTCCTCCTCTGAGCCTCCATTTTCTCAGTTACAAAATACTCACCCAAGAAGGATTCTGAAAATTATCGATGTTGACATGTGCACAGTGGTGGGGCCCAGGGAGGGTCCACAAAATGTCGGTGACTGAGCTCCACTTCCCTACGAGCCTGGGCAACTGCTCAGTCAAGGTGGCAGCTCTTTCCATGACATTCAGTTTGGCCTCCATTGGGAAGACTCAGTCCTCCCACCCTGATGTGCGCTGGTGTCTCTGAGGACTCCTTATTCATTTGAGGGAAGAGAGACGAATCATGGGAAGCTGATGTCTGCAGTTTGTTAGGTCTCACATTGACATGGCATTTATTACAAGATAAGAAGTGTGACCACAACACAGAGCATCTGGTCTCATGACTTTGAAGTCCCTCCTTTTAAAGTCAGAGGCTTCAGTGGAAAGAAAATTAGGCTAAAATTTGGCCAACTCAGACTTCACAAACAGCTATTGCACTCTGTTCTGTTTTAGCTCCGTTTCTCTGTACAAAAAAATTTCCAGTGATAATCCAAATATTGATAGGTTTGTTGTTCGTTTGTGTGTGTGTTTGCTTCAGATCTTTTATAAAGAAATTAAAAGTTATAGGTTTAGCTAAAGCTCTATTTTAACCCTTTCTTTGCCCCTCAGTTTAACCACTAGCCTGATGCTAGTACATTTCATTCCCATGCATTATTTTTTTATCAAAGTGAAACTTACATAACATAAAATTCACCATCTTAAATTAAACAATTCAGTGACATTTAATACATTAACAACGTTGAACAGCCACCACCTCTATCAAGTTCCAAACATTTTCATCACCCCAAAAGAAAACCCCATACCCACTAAGCAGTCACTCCCCATTTTTCACTCCTACCGCCAAGCCTTGTTAACTACCTATCTGCTTTCTGTCTCTATGACTGTACCTCTCTGGATATTTCATAGAAATGGACTGATACGCTATGTGGCTTTTTGTGCCTGGCTTCCTTCACTTAGAACAATGTTTTAGGTTCATTCATGTTGTAACATGTTTCAATACCCTGTGCCTTCTCATGGCTGGACAGTATTCCATTGTACGTCTATACTCTCTGATTCAGTTTGGTTGAGACCCATGTACACCTGCTTGCTGCCTACTGCGTCGTGTTTGATTCAGTGATGATCCAGGCAAAGACCCTGCTCCCCTGAAGCCCAAGCCTGGTGGGAGGTGCAGGCAGGTCATAGCTGGGTGTTCTGGAACACGGTCTTTCTCACCGGCAGACCTGGAGTCAAGCCACAGCTCTAGCACTTCACAGTTGCATGAGTGTGATCAAGGCAATTGACCATTTGTGTCTTTGTTTCCTCATCTACAAAATGGGGACAAAATAGTAACCCCCTCATATGGGGTTGCTGAGCATAGTACCCAGGACAATGCACATAAAACTTTGTGCAAAGGTTAAAGACAAAGAAAAGATCTTAAAAGAAGCAAGAGAAAGCAGCTAGTTACCTACAGAGGTATTCCCATAAGAATATCAGCTGATCTTTCAACAGAAACTTTGAAGGTGAGAAGGGACTGGCAAGAAATATTTGAAATGATGAAAAACAAGAACCTACAACCAAGACTACTGTACCCAGCAAGGCTGTCAATTAAAATGGAAGGTGAGATAAAGAGCTTCCCAGATAGAAAAAAGCTAAAGGAATTCATCACCAACAAGCCGGTTTTACAAGACATGTTAAGGGGACTTTTGTAAAAAGAAGATGGAGAAAAGACACCCATCAATATGAATAATAAAATGGCAATAGCTATGTGCCTATCAATAATCATTTTAAATGTAAATGAATTAAATACTTCAATCAATAGGCTGCATGGAAAAGAAAACCAGACCCATCTATATGTTGTCTACAAGAGACCCACTTCAGATCAAATGACATGTGTAGACTAAAAGTAAAAGGATGGAAAAAAATATTTCATGCAAATGGAAATTTTTAAAAACCCGGGGTAGCGATATTTATGTCAGACAAAATAGACTTTAAAACAAAGGCTATAATAAGAAACAAAAGAGGGCATTACATAATGAAAAAGGGATCAATAAAATAAGAGGACATAACCCTAGTAAACATATACGCACCCAACACAGGAGCACCTACATATATAAAGCAATTATTGACTGACAAAAAGGGAGAGATTGACAGTAATACACTCATAGCAGGAGACTTTAACACTGCATTGACACCAATGGACAGATCTTCCAGGAAGAAAATCAACAAGGAAACAGCAGCCTTAAATGACACACTAGATCAGATGGATTTAGTTGATATTTTTAGAGCATTTCACCCCAAAGCAGCAAAATATACATTCTTCTCAAGTGCACATGGAATATTTTCCGGGAAAGAACACATATTAGGACGCAAAACAAATCACAATAAATTTAAGAAGATTGAGATTATATGAAGCATCTTCTCCGACCACAATGGTATGAAACTGGAAGTCGACTACAAGAAAAAAAAAAAAGCTGGAAAATACGTAAACACGTGGAGACTAAATAACATGCTACTAGACAATAATGAGTTAACGACGAGATCAAGGAAGAAAGCAAAAGATAATTAGAGACTAATGAAAATGAAAACACAACAATTCAAAATCTATGAGACACAATGAAAGCAGTGTTAAGAGGAAATTCATAGCAATACGAACCTGCCTCAAGAAACAAGAGAAAGCTCAAATAAACAACCTAACCTTACACTTAAAAGAACTAGAAAAAGAAAATCAAACAATATCCTAAGTGAGTAGAAGGAAAGAAATAATAAAGATAAGAAATAAATGAATAGAGTCTAGAAAAACACTACAAAAAATCAATGAAACCAAGAACTAGTTCTTTAAAAAGATAAACAAAATTGATCAACCTCTACCAGACTCATCGAGGAAAAAAGAAAAAAGGGCCCGCATAAATAAAATCAGACATGAAAGAGAAGTAACTACGGATGCCAGAGAAATACAAAGGATTATAAGAAAATACTATGAGCAATTATATGCCAGCAAATTGCACACTCTGGAAGAAATGAATACAGTCTTAAAAACATACAATCTCCCAAGACTGAGTCAAGAAGAAACTGACAATCTGAACTTACTGATTCCCACCAATGAAATCAAATCAGTAATCAAAAAACTTCCAAAAGCAAAAGTCCTAGAACAAATGGCTTCACAGGTGAATTTTAGCAAAGAGTCAAAGAAGAATTAACACCTATTCATCTCAAACTATTCCAAAAAGTTAAAGAGAATATATGGCTTCCATATTCTTTTTAAGAGGCCACCAATACCCTGATTCCAAAACCAAAGACATTACAAAAAAAGAAAACTACAGGTTGATATCCTTGATGAACACTGATGCAAAACTCTTCAACAAAACAGCAAACCAAATTCAGCAACGTTAAAAATATCATACACCATGATCAAGCTGGTATAATATCTGCAAATCAATTAACGTGATATACCACATTAACAAACAAAGATAAAAATCATGCAATCATATTGATAGATGCAGACATTCAACAAAATCCAGCATCCATTTATGATACAAACTCCCAGCAAAGGGGAAATAGAGGGAACAGACCTCAGCATAATAAAGTCCATATATGACAGTCCTACAGGTAACATCATACTCAATGGGGAAAGGCTAAAAGCATTTTCCTTAAGATCAGGAACAAAACAAATACGCCCACTTTCACCACCTCTATTCAACATAGTATTAGAAGTCCTAGCTTTAACAATCAGACAAGAAAGAGAAATGAAAGACATCCAAATTGGAAAGGAAAAAGTAAAACTGTCACTATTTGCAGATGATATAATACTATATATAGAGAACCCTAAAGATTCCACCAAAAGACTGTTAGAACTGGACCACCTTCTTACACCATAAACAAGAATAAACTCAAAATGGATTAAAGACTTAAATGTAAGACCCGAAACCATAAAACTTCTAGAAGAAAACACAGGCAGTAAAATCTCTGATATTGCTATTAGTAATTTTTTTCTGCTATATCTCCTTGGGCAAGGGAAACAAAAGAAAAAAATAAACAAATGGGACTATGTCAAACTAAAAAGTATTTGCACAGCAAAGGAAACCATCAACAAAACAAAAAGGAAACCTACTGAATAGAAGATATTTGTCTATGATACCTCGGATAAGGGGATGATATCCAAAATTTATAAAGAACTCATATAATTCAACATCCAAAAAAGCAAATAATCCAATTAAAAAATGGGCAGAAGACCTGAACAGGCATTTCCCTAAAGAGGACATACAGAAGGCCAATAGTCATGAAAAGATACTCAAGATCACTAATCATCAGAGAAATGCAAATTAAAACCACAACTAGATATAACCTCATACCTGTCATAATGGCTATCATCAAAAAAATCAAAAATCAAGTGTTGACGAGGATGTGGAGAAAAGGAAGCCCTTATACACTGTTGTTGGGATTGCAAAATGGTACAGCCACTACGGAAAAGAGTTTGGAGATTCCTCAAAAAATTTAAAATGGAGCTACTTTTGACCCAGCAATTGCACTTCTTGGTATTTACCCAAAGAAAACCAAAACGCTAATTCATTAAGATCTATGCACCCCGATGTTCACAGCAGCGCTATTCACAATAGCCAAGATATGGAAGCAAACTAAATACCCATCAATAGGCAATTAAAGGAGTAACGGTTCATATATACAATGGGATATTACTCAGCCATAAAAATGAAATCTTACATTTGCAACAACATGGATGGACCTAGAGGATATTATGCTGAGAAAGATAAATATCATGCGATTGCACTTATATAAGGAATTTAAAGAACAAAAAGAACAAACTAAACGAAAACAGAGTCACAGATACAAATGACAATCTGGTGATTGTCAGAGGAAAGAGAGTTTTGGGGGGCTGGGAGAAAAAAAGGCGAAGGGATGAAGAAGTACAAATTAGTAGTTACAAAACTGTCACAGGGATGTAGAGCACAGCACAGGGAATATAGTCACTAGTACTGTAATGTCTGTGTGTAGAGCCAGGTCGCTGGTAGAGTAATTGGGGGAATCACTTCATAAACTATAAAAATATCTAACCAATGTACTGTCTACCTGAAACTAATATAAACTAGAAATTTTTTTAAAAGATACTCCTCGTGCTTTAGTTTTCATGTATAAAATGAAAACAATAATAATGAAAGTCCTGACAGCTGTCCATAACTGACTGCAGACTTAGAGGCCTCATCAAGTCCACTCAACAGTCCTGACCAATGCCTGGGCACACACTCAGAGGTGAATGATGATTTTTTGAATGTGTGGGTTCAAATCAGGTGAAGACAACACAGAGAAAGATCTTGCAGGTTGAAAGGGAGCAACACCCTGCAGAGTCACAGAGGTGCTAGGAAACGAAGTGTGTGTGAGGAGTAGAACGGTCCTGTCTCAGCCCACGCTCAGTGGGTGCAGGGGATGCTGGATCAATGGGTGCAGGGGATGCTGGATCAATCTGGGTGGAACGAATAAACTTCCTGGAGTTAACAGAGCCGGCTCTCAGTTGGACCTGGAAAAGAAGTAGGTTCTAGGGAGCCCAAAGGGCAAAGGAAGGCCCAACGACAGGAAATGACCAGGGCGAAGGTCACCGTAGGTCTGGGTCAGTGCCAAGTCTTGAGGAGAGAGCCGGAAGAGCTGACATCTTGGGTGTAGAAGAGATAGGAATGGGTTCTGCCTCCTCCCTGGTCACGTGACTCTTTGCTCTTTGAGCGAGAGCTCCTGGAAAGCTTGCTAAGAGTGGCCCACATTTCAAAGGCCCCATAAAAGAGGAGCCCTGGGGACTGAGGGCCTCTGGTGCCCTTGAGCCCCAGCCATATCAGGGGTGACTGTTCTGTCACAACACTGCCTGTCGTGTCCTGCCTGAGACGTTCACCCAGGAAGACAATGAGATGACGTTAACCCAGCCAGCGTGTCCCATCACCACCACCTACATCCAGTCTGCCAAGGTAGCCTGAGCACCTACGAGGCACCCAGCACAGTGCTAGTCCTGTGAAATTACTGATGAGCAGGGCTGAGTCCCCGGCTGAGGGTGGGCAGGGACTCTGGAGCCACCGAACCCACAGATGGTACAGTTGTCAAAACCACTGCAGAACAAGCTTTGATGTTCTCTCCGTGTGACACATCTCTGCGATCTAGACATCAGCTTTGCAGACCTCTAACGTTACTTCCAAATCGAAAACTCTCTGTGGCTCCGTCTGTGTTCCAGGGACTGAGTGTTGAGGAGCTTACATTCCCCTGAGCTTTGTTTTTATTCAGGGATGGGGTAGTGTAAGGGCAGCCTTTTGGAAAGGAGTTTGGCAGCATGTACCAAGAGAGACATAAAACATCCAAATCTTTTGACCCCGTAATTCCATTTCTGGGAATTTATCCTAAGGAAATAACTCTAAATAGGGATAAAGTCTTATGCACAAAATTTTTCAATGTAATCTCATTTATAATAAGAAAAAATGGAAACAGCTTAATTGTCCAATAATGGAGGGAAGAAGATTAAAAAGATTATGGCACAACTATTTGATGGATATTGTTTGGCAGTTAATGGTTCCAAAAAAAATAATAGAGGAGAAATGCTTATGATATGATATTAAGTTAAAGAAGAAGAAGCAAGCAGATGATCCAGCAATCTCACCCCTGAGTATAAATACCCAAAGGAAATTAAAATAGGATATTCAAGAGATATCTGCACCCCCATGTTTATTCCCTGATCCAGCAATCTCACCCCTGAGTATAAATACCCAGAGGAAATTAAAACAGGCTATTCAAGAGATATCTGCACCCCCATGTTTATTACTGCATTATTCACAATAGCCAAGATATGGAAACAATCTAATTGCCCATCAACAGTTGAATGGATAAAGACGTGGACAATGGAATAGTATGCAGCCGTCAGAAAGAACAACATTTTTCCATTTGTAACAACATGGAATTACCTTGAGGACATTATGTTAAGTGAGATAAGTCAGACAGAGAAAGACAAATACTACATGATCTCACTTATATATGGAATCTCAAAAAGCCAAACAAATAAAATCAGAGAGTAGAATGGCGGTTATCAGGGACTAGGGAATGGAGGGAGAGAGAGACACTTAAGGGTACAAACTTGCAACTAGTAGATGAATAAGTCCTGGATATCTAATGTATAGCATAGGGAATATAGAAAACAGCACTATGATAAACATCAAACTTGCTAAGAGACTAAATTTTAATGATTCTAACCACGAAAAGAAATGATAATTACGCAATGTGCTAGAGGTGCCCTCACTGAAATGGCAATCACGTTATAATACACAAATGTAGCAAATCAACAGGGTGTACGCCTTAAACTACACGTTATGTGTCAGATATATTTCAATTTAAAAAAAGAAAGAAAAAGCAAGCAGCAATAGTATGTGGATAATATTACAAATCTTTGAACAAAAGATACATGCGCGCACACACACAGAACACAAAAATAACAGAAAAAAATAAACTAAAACGGTAGCAGTAGTTCTCTGAGAGATAGCGCTGTAAATTTTTGTACTTTTATTTTTCTACCTTTTTCTCTTCTACAGATGTTCTAATTAAAATAAATATTTAAAATAAAATATGTACATATTTAAAATAAAATATGAAGAACTTTATGTGACAATTATATTCGGCGTATAGAGCACAGAAAATGAATTTTGAGATAAACAAAAGCACATATATATTGATAAAAAAATTTGTAAATTATGATTAGGAAAAAATATTAGAAGGAAATCACTCACAAGAGTATACAGACACACACACACACACATACACACACACACATACACACACACACACACAGCCAAACAAAAACCAAAATCTGTTGCTGGTTCCGTTAGCATCACTGTCAGTGTTTGGGGGGTTCTCTTACCTCTCCTTGACCAAAGGTGCCATCTACCACAGCCCTTCACTCGTGTCTTCCTCCAATTCTTCTCCACATGGCAGTCCAAGAGAACTTTTTAAAATGTATGTACGGTCTTGTCACACACGTACCCTTCACTTGCTTCTTATTGCTTTTCAGATGAACTCCAAGCTTCGCAACAGACCTTCGACTTCCCTGAAGTCGGCTTCTGCCTCAGCCTTCACCCTCATCTCTTATTCCTCTTCACAGTCTTCTGCTCCAGCCTCTTCGCCGGCTTTCTCCCACTTTCTCCAAGGTACCCTGTTCTCTCTCAAGGCCAGGCTTTTCCCCCAGCTGGTAGCTCCTCCTGGAAAGCCTGCTCTACGCCACCTTCTTACCATTTTCCAAGATAGTCTTCAGTCATCCTCCCAGTCTGAAAAAGTTGCTTAGGAGTTATTTTCTCAGAGAGAGATTCTCCAACCATATAGATGAGATTATTCTGAAAAAACAGATCGAGAGCCCCGAAGAAGTGTCACCAAAGACATACACTTTCCAGCCCCAGCAAAAAGAAATTCTAAACATTTTAGTTAACTATCTTCAACTCTGACTTAGACTTGCTCCTCCCTCCCCAACAGAAACCGTATTTCTTGAGTAGCTATATGCAAAAAGCCAAACCTTGACTTCACCCCATATACAAAAATTGAAAAGGGCTGCAGACTTAAATGCGATACCTAAAACTATAAAATTTCCAGGAGAAAAAAAATCTGTGACCTGGGGTTTGGCAGAGATTTCTTAGACAAAACACAAAAATACTAAGTATAAAGAAAAAAGTTGATAAATTATACTTAAAATTAAGTACTACTCTTCAAAAGACACTGTTAAGAAAATAAAAAAATTAAGTCATAGACTGGAGAAAATATTTGTAAAACACACATCTTATAGGTATCTAGAATACGATCTGGGATAATACGATATTATTAATTCTCAATTGTCCACAACAATGGATGTTTATGTCTATAAAAATGCTGTAGTGACTTCTCCGGGTGAAGTCGGCAGTCAGGTGTTGGTGAGAGGCTCTGCTGTGCAGGGGAGAGAATCTTGGAACTGATACAGGGGACCTGAGATCAAATTATGGCGCTGTGCATAAAAGGGATCTTTGGGCAAGTCACTGTCCCTCACTGAAAGTGTGTTCTCATCTATAAAATGGGAAGGTCGAGGCTGAGGACCTTTGAGATTTCTTCCTTCTCTAATGACATGAAATTCCCTCTGGAATGTGAGCTGGGTCCACCAAGGTTCTGTGTTCCTCTTTAAACTTCTCATCTCCAAGGCCTGGGGCAGCGTCTGGCCCCTGGGAAGGATCAATGACATTCCTTTATTCAATGAATGGATGAATTGCCTTTTTTAAAATATACAAACCACTTTTCTCACAAGCACTCATATTATTCCCTACAATCAAAGCAGATCCAGTTCAGAAACCAAACTGAACCTTTATAGCTTGTTGAACTCACCTTGAAAAGCCAAGAAAGTGACAATAGGATCACCTCTCCTCAACATCTTTATTATTATAACCAAACTGGGATTGAGAGAGAATCAACAGCCTGATCAACCCTGTTCCTACCACCCCCAGGATTAAGACCAGAATCTTCCATGGCCAGGAGAGCCCTGCCTGGTCCGGGCACATCCTCCCTCCAGGCACTTGCTCTCCTTTGCATCTTGCAATAGCATCTCAGAGTCATCCTCTTCTACCTCAGGGCCTTTGCACATGGCATTCCCACAGGCTGGAGGTGTTTTTCTACCCCTCTTCCTAGTTAATGCCTATTCCTGTTTCTGGTCAGATGTCATTTCTTTAGGCAAGCCCTCCCTGACCCTTAGTCGTGCCTAGGTCGACCTGCCGAATGTTCTCAGAACACACTTCACTTTTCCTTCAGAACCCTCTCTAGAGTTTACTGAATTCATCAAATGGTCCTATCTGTCCTTCATGGGATGTAACTAAGAAAGGAGCTCATTTTTTTCCTATCACTTCTTCTAGTCAGATTCCATTGGATCTTCCTCTCCTGCCCTTTCATGATATCTCAGGCAAATTCCTTAGCTTTCTGGTCACTTTTGGTTACAATCTCATTAGTGAATTGTGACTCATCTCTAGATATTAAAAAAGATAAATCTAAATCAAAACTTCAATCTCACCTCCAATACAAAGCCTGTTCGTTCCCTTCCCATGTCTTCTGCTCGAGATGTGCTACGGTTTTTCACTCTTCCCCATCTCCTACCCCTCTTTCCACTTTGGGCACATCTGGAGTCAGATCAGGAGAATTAGAAAAACACGAGGAAAGTATTTTTCCTTCATAGGTGCCGCTTGCATGGTGCTCTCCCGGCCGCCTGTGACTGCTCTGTGTTCCAGGTCTTCAAATATTGGCTCTCTCTGCTTGAACATATTCTCAGGGTCATTGGGAGTTTTCTGAAGGACCTCCACACTGCTCAGTTCACTGATATGGGTGATTCACTCCTTAGCTGATACCTCGCATTTCCCCTATACCAGCTTCAGCTTCTGTACTCAGTCATATACTCAAGGGCTTCTTACTGGCTCTCTTAGAAGGATGCCCTCCTGGCTCAAGAGGTCCCATCGAGATGGCTCAATCCCACCTCTTGGGAACTCATATATCCTCGCCTCTCCAAGAGCTACCCCTGCACTGCTCCCGCTGCGGCAGCCAGGCTTCTGCCTTCGGAATTCTCTCGTTTCTATGGCCACATCAGACATCAAACGCCAGGGCTGGGTCAGGCTCCCCCACAGCTTGTTTATCACATTTTTCTGATCCCATGATAGTTGTAAGGCTTTCAGTTTCACAGCTCAGTTTATGTCAACCAGGGAAGAGGATAGAGGGTTTCTTTCTTGCAGGCACCTCTAATCCTATCAGTGAACTCTTGGGATCCTTGCCACTTGGCTAGAGGTGGATGTCCCTCCTCCCTTCCGTCCCTCAAAAGAAGGGAGAAGAGAGACCTTCGGCACTCCCTCATCAGCTAATAGCCCTCTACCTTAATGGCTCTCTTTCGAACTTCTAAGTTGTTTGGTTTTTTTTAATGCAGATAAAAAGTAGATGGTGATCAGTGCCAGGTCCAGCTGGTTTTTAGCAAGACTTAAATGAATCTGTGGGCACTAATTGCCCATTTTTCTCTGCTTTCGGTCCTCATCTGAAACTCCAAGATGATGGAAATTCTGAATTAACATCCTATTAAAACATAGTTTTATGATTATTTGATAACTGTCTGTTTTCCCCCACTAGACTTTTCCTCTCTAAGGGCTCTATGTTTACTCTTCATTGAATACCAAGATCAAGCATTCAGAACCTGGTGTGTAGTAGTCACTCAATAAATATGTGATCAGGCAATGAATGAAAAAACAGGATGAAAGAAGTAGAAGACCAGATCTGTATCGCTGAAGCTTCCTGGTTTGGAAGGATCAACACAGGGGGCGTCATTGGAGCCAGAGTGGATAAGGTGAAGAGTCCCAGAGCCTGGCTGCCATCTGAGTTACCCATAAAGCTTTAGAAAAATATAGATGTCTACACCTGATCCACTGGTGTGCTGATTCAAGAGATCTAGCTGAGAGTCAGCAAGCTAAAGTGCGTAAGAGAGTCCAAATAATGTGCCGGGAAGGTTAAGAGAGGGCAAAGCTCTGCCTGGTTGAGAATAACAGGGAGGCTTTCTGGCAAAAGCAATGCGTAAGGACAAATGTGAACAGATGAAGAAAAGGGTCTTGGCTAGCAGGGAGTTGCAAGCTAGAGGAGATGAACTACGTGAGGCACCGAGGCTGGAAAAAGATTATATTCCTGGCAGAAGCCGGTGCTATGGGGAGAAGGAGGAGGAGCCAGGTGTATAATCCACCTGACTACAAGCTGCTTGGATGCAGGAACCTGGAATGGGAAAGTCAGCAACATCCTAGGGAGATACATGAAATAGCGGTCAGACTGCCTAAATTTCTCATCTATGTAAAAGGACTATGATAAAATTACTCACCTCAAGAGATGACGGTGAGGATTAAGGGAGATAATGATGTAATGTCTTGACACATAAGTGTTCATTATATATCAACTAATTTTTTTTTTTTTTACTAATTATAGTACGTAGAATTGGCATCTATACGTTACAGTGGTGTGCTGAGTCAGCTTAGACCGGCCGGCAAGGGTCAGTTCTGCACACATCTTCCCAGCTCTGCATTTAGTGAGTGAAGATCAGGTTGGTAGCTTAAAATTGGCCGTAATGGGAGTATTTACACCAAGGATATTGACAAAGCTACAAATCTAAACCTTTTTCATGGGAGCTAGTTTTCCAATACACTGTTAAATGCTCTGTGAGCATTAATTGTATCAGTCTATATTGAACCGAATTCAGTTTAAAAATGAGTTAAAGGTACAGGAAAACAAAATTACCAACTGAGAGGGAAAAAATTACCTGCCCAGAAAAAAGAATAAAAACATGGCCTTGGCATGAGAAGCTGGTAAAAATAGAATCTCACTTTTTACTCTAAGTCAATATTCCCCTCAACATATTTTTCTACCCATCGGTTTTTGCCACGGTCTCTAAAATAAGTGTGAAAATAACAGTGAAATAGGAACTAATAAACTTTAGCTGTATCTGAGGTCTTAATGCTCCAGGAGACAATTCAAAGGTTTGCTCTCTCTGCGAAGAAGAATAAGTACACAAAAATATAGATCATAACAATAATAATATTAATAATGAAAGAAAAAAATCAAATATTGCAGAACAGAAAAATTACTGTGATACTTGAACAACACAAAAAAATCTAATCTTCAAACACTAACGGAAATTAAGAAAGTTGTGAATGATACAGAAAAAGCAAATATGAATACCCATGAATTGTACCAACACTTGGCCAAGTTAAGGCAGAAAAATAAGAATACATCTATCTCTTTCAGAGGTCAACAAGCAACTCATCCCTTTCTAAACTCTTTGACAAAGATTGTGCTATTCCAAAGAAAAGTGAATGGGAAAAGCTCTTTAAGAGTCATCACTTATATACAAATCAATGAATATACCCAAAGGCTAGAATACCTAAAATTAAACTTGAAAGAACTGGTATTCTAGTTCAGCCTTTTATTTATTTATCTTTATTATAGTGACATTAGTTAACAAAATCCAGTCAGTTTCAGGTTAGTTCGGCCTTTTAGAAGTCTTCAGTATGGAATGTAGGGGGACAGTCAGGACTCTCTTACACATGACAATAAGTTGTTCTGTGACATTATGTTAAGAGTGACATCATGAAAGCATTTATCCTCTATGACCTGCTTTGCCAGTTCAAGTTCAAAAGCCGTCATGCCATTTTTTTAAAATTAGTTGCTAGGATCCTATTTGCTTTTATAGCAGGTAGACTAACCAAGATCCAAATCTTCCCTTCCGTGAATGATCTAAGAATTCTAGGGCCTTGCTTGGTTCAAAGGGTCCTTCCTACTTCCGACCAGGCAGAAAGTGAAAAGCAAAACCTTTGATTGTCTGCTCTCTCTGTTGATTTACTGCTGCCAAATGGTGACATTAGTCACGCCCAGTCCAGCAGATGGTTGTCCATTTGCAGGTGACTCTCCTGTTATTCCCAGCATCCCCTGGTCATTAAGCTCCAACATAATGACTCTCTTAATCCACTGTCATGTGTTTGACTGTCCCCCAAAGGATAGCTGCTGTGACAGAATGACAGAAAGCAGACAAACTTTCAGTCTCATTCATCTATTGTACCCAAACTGGCCACCCCCAAATCCTTTAAACCTTTTTGCCTAGATTCCCGCCTACCTCCCGGTCAGTGCTATTCTGTTGTCTGCACTGTCTTTTCTTCACAGCAGGCTTTGGAACAGACCAACTCTACAGTCCAGGACTAATATTTCTAAATGTACATCATGGAGAGAAGGAGTAGACCCTCAGTTCCTTTCTTTCCAGAAAGCACTGACTGCTTTAAGCAAATAATTTCAACCCCTCTCCAGTCATGGGTCCCTGAGAAGAAAAACCTTCATTAAGCAACTGCCAAATGCTTCCTTTTATGTACAGCAGGAAAAGAATCACATGAGTGACTTCTCTCAACGACAACAAAAGTCTCCTTCAAGGTGACTTGTATTTCTACCTAGAAGTGGCTGGCACCATTTTTTTAAAATTCTATCTCATCAGGCACAAGCACTTTGTTAGAGTATGTTAAGAACTGTGAGGAAATCTAGAAATTCTCAGGATAACTATTTTATTTTGAGGATGAGAAAACAAACCCAAGGACTCTACCTGATTAAGATCCGACCCTATAAAATGGTGGTTCCCAGTGGGGAGGATAGAGTGATGGTGTCTAAGGGTACAAACTCGTAAGAAGTAGTAAATAAGCTATAGCTATCCAATGTACAGAACAATAAATTAGACAATATTATTATACCGTAATCGTGTAATGTGATAAATACAGCTACAATGGCAATCATATTATAATATGTAAATATATCAAAGTGACAGGCTGCACATCTTAAACTTATACAATGTTACATGTCAAATTTATGTATTAAAACTAATTCTACTCTAATTTAGCAAGAAAACTGTGTCTCACTTCTGGGTTTAAGGCATTGTTTTTACTATCCCCTGATGGCACTCAGATTTTGGATGGCCAAAAAATTCAAAAGACTATTTCCTCTAGATGAGAGCGTGGACAGCTAAGGTGAAATGAATCTTATCAGAATGGGCCAAGCCCACCAATCCTCTTGGTGAAATTTGTGGTCCGTGTCCACTTCCGTAACTTCGGAAATATTTCTTCTAATTATTGTTCTCAATTGCTCGAGAAGAATGATGGAGAAAACAAGATTAAAAACAATTTTTCTCAGTCATTTAATTTCCATAAGTGACACCATGAATTATATATTGCCGTTGCCAAGGAGACATAAGAAATATGTATTAGAAGGAAACAAAGAAATTGATTACATAGAAAATGAGTCATCAAATGATTTGGAGAACCATTCTGCCTTTTGAGTTGTTATGATCAATTCTCTATAGAAACAAAGATATATTAGTCTTCTAAAAATACCCAATCATTTATCCACTCGGAAGAGAAATAAGAAAAAGATCAGTATTGTACTGGTGACTCTCTCATTTTACATCACATAGAATGATAGGCCATTTTCCTGCCTTATTTATCAGACTAGGAACATCTCTTCCTGTGATTCCACGAGGCACCACCCAATCTAGGATCTGAAGACGCTACCTTGAAAATTCTCAAATAAGAAACAACTTTTCTCTAAGTTAACAACTACTTTCCAGTCAGTGAGTAATTTTTATTTCCTGAAACATCCACGCAGTGGAAAACAAATGAAGAGGGGAAAAATTAAGTAAACAAATGTGAAAAAGAGGCCACGACACACAGAGATAGACGAGCCTCTAAACTTTGCAGTCAACAAAGGCAGCCACTTGGGGTTTATCTCAAACAAAATCATAATTTTAACCGACCCCTGATTGCGCCTCACCCAACGAATGACTTCCAGGGCCTCTGGCTCTTTGGGACTAACGGAGAAAATTATTTTTAGCACAAGTATTTGGAAACCTCTGAGAATTTGGATCTGTTTTTCTGTCTGGTACCAAAGCAAGCTTCTCTCTGGGCTCTCATGAAAGATCCTGTCTCTTGTGGATTTAGAATCCTGGAGCGACACACCATCCCAAAGCAAGGTATAGTGTTTACTCTTTTTTTTTTTTTAGAATTTTGGCAAATGTAGATGCAATGCCTGTATCATTATGGTAGTTTTTGAGTGTATTAAACAGACAGCTCTATATAAAGAATCCATGGAACTGAAGTCCTAGGTTCAAATCTCTGGTCTGACACTATCTTTGTGACCACAAACAAGTTATCTGACATCAGCTGCCTGTCCAACCTACCACCAAAGGGTTTTTGGGAAGATGATGAGGCCTTAACATTGCTCTATTGACTACAAAATATTTGACAAATGTCAATATTTATTACGACTGTGCCATCATAGCATTTTCCGTAAAGTAGCCAAGGCTTTATAAATCATGAACAGTTGATAAAAATAAATATGGATGAAAATTTTTTTCTTCATTCGACCTTTGTTGAGACTCTATTGTAGACCAGTCTTTGTCCTGAATGTTGGTGCCACAAAGTTTATATTTTGGAGGAGAAAAAAACAAGGAAATAGTCATAACACAATGTGGTGTGTGGTCTTCTGGGGTGAGCAGTGACAGGAGATGGGAAGGCAATTCATGGCCAACAGGAGAAGCCGGTCTAAGAAGGAGAACTGAGACCTCAGAGGCAGAGCTGAGGAACCACGAAACAGAAGGACCTGGAATGTGAACACACAGGGTCCCCATCCCGTCTTGCTCACAGTGCCACTCCTAATGCAGCGAGAGAAGGAAAGCCTGCTGTTGTGAAATCGCTCTCTGCAGGCCAAGGATATGTCTCATTTTGGCCGTCCCTGGTTACCTACCCTCTTTCTAATGATTTCCAGGCAAAACACATTTTCAACTTGAATTAATAATCAAGTCCAGCCCTTTGTCATGAAGTAATGTTACCATTTCCTTCACATGACATAGGGGAAAACTCAAGGGTTTGGAGACAGAAAAGAGCTCAGTTCAAATCCTGCCCGAGCCCTATCTATGGCTGTGTGCACTTGGGCCCTCGGTCTCAATTTTCTTATTTATAAAATAAAAGTGGTGTGGGGGTTAAGTAAATGTTATCTCGAAAACACCTAACACAGTAATAAGACTAACATTATGTTGCCTACATCTCAGTATCTTTTGTTTAGTATTTTTTATTAGGGTAAAATATAAGTAACATTAAATTTACCATTTTTAAGTTATAGTTCTGTGGCAGTAAGTACATTCGCGGTGTTGGATGACCACCGGACCGCCATCCACCTCCAGAAGCTTTTCATCTTCCCCAGCGGAAACTCTGTACTCATTAAACACTGACTCCTCCTTCCCCAATCCCCACATTCCCTGGCAACCATCATCTTACTTTCTGCCTCTATATGTTTGGCTATTCTTGGTACATCATATAAGTGGAATCATGCAACATTTGTCTTAGCATAACGTCTTCAAGATTCTTCCATGTTGTAGTATGTGTCAAAATGTCCTTCTTTTCCAAGGTTGAATGATACTCTGTTGTACGTGTGCACCACATTTTGTTTATCCAGTCATCTGCAGACGGACACATGGGTTGCTTCCACCTTTTGGCTATTGTGAATAATGCTGCTACAAACACAGGTGTACAAATATCTTCTGGTCCCTGTTTTCACTTCTTTGGGGTATAAACCCAGAAGTGGAATTACTGGATCATATGGTTTATTAAATCTTTGGAAGAATCACCAGACTGTTTTGCATAGCAGCTGTACCGTTTTACTTTGCTACCAACTACAGTTTTTATTTCGTTCCAGCTTTATTGAGTTATAATTGACACATAACGTTGTGTAAGTTTAATGGGTACAAGGTGAAGAAGATTTGACACACAGGTACTGTGAAATGATTACCACAATTAGATTAGTTAACGCATTCATCGCCTCACATAATTATCATTTAACATTTAATATTTGCTGTCTCAACCATTTTCAAGTATATAATACAGTATCATTAATTATGGAAACCATGCTGTACATTAGATCCCCAAAATGTATTCGTCTGATACCTGGAAGTTTGACCATTTGATTCTAATGGGCTGAATTTTAAATGTGAACAAATGGAACTAATATCTCCCCATTTCTCCCACCCTCCAGCCCCTGATAACCACCATTTTATTCTGTTTCCATAAGTTTGGTTTTTTGAATTCCACATATAAGCAAGATCATGTAGTATTTGTCTTCCTGTTGGACTTATTTCACCTAGTATAATGCCCTCAAGTTTCACCTATTTTATAGCAAATGCAAGATTTCCTTCTTTTTATGACTGAATATATGTATTTTTATATATGTATATATAATATATATAAAACATTTTCTTTATCCATTCATCTGTTAATAGACATAGGGTTTTTCCATATCTTGGCTGTTGTGATAGTGTTGCTATGAATATGGGAGGGCAGATGTCTCTCCGATATTGTTTTCACTTCCTAGAAATGGGATACCTGGTAGTTCCATTTTTATTTTTCGAGGCACATCCATATTGTTTTCCGTAGACGCTACACCAGTTTACACTCTTACGAACAGTGCACAGATTTCCTCTTCACATCCTCATCGACACTGTTACCTCTTCTCTTTCTGATGATGGCCATTCTGACAGGTGTGAGGTGATAGCTCATTGTGGGTTTGATTTGCTTTTCCCTGATGGTTTGTGAGGCTGAGTATTCCTTCGTGTACTTTGGTCATTTATATGTCTTCTTTGAGAAAACGTCTATTCAGATCCTTTGCCCATTTTCGATCAGATTATTTGCTTTTTGCTATTGAGTTGTATGAGTTCCTTATATATGTTGGATATTAACTCCCCATCTGATATATGGTTTGCAAATATTTTCTCCCATTCCTTAGGTTGCCTCCCATTCCATAGGTTTCATTTTACTGATTTTTTTTTTTTTTTTACTGTGCAGAAGCTTTTTTGTTTGATGTAGTCCTTCTTATTTATTTTTGCTTTAGTTTCTTGTGCTTTTGGCGTCATATTCAAAAAACTGTGGCCAAGACCAATGTCAATGGTTTTTTTCCTATGTTTTCTTCTAGAGATTTTATGGTTTCAGGTCTTACATTTAAGTCTTTAATCAATTTCGAGTTAATTTTTCGAGAGTTGTAAGTCAGGGGTCCAATTTCACTCTTTTGCATGTGAATATCCAGTTCTCCTAACACTGTTTACTAAGAAACTATTATTTTCTCTTTGAGTATTCTTGGATCACTTGTCAAATATTAGTTGATTGTATATGCGTGGGTTTGTTTTACTTTTAAAATAAAAGGAAAAATGCTGTTTACAAAGGGATCTCAATTTGTGGACACATTTTCTAGAAGTTCAGTTATTGAACCGATTTATTCATTATTTCTTCAAGTGTTTTCCATGGCTAGTTTAGCAAGAACAAAGGGTTCTATCCCCTACCCCCACCCCCCAAAAAAACCTTACAAAACGTTATATACTACATTCCTGCCTACAGATTCAAACTACACATTAGCATAAAGGTTATGAAATCTATAGTGTCGCTATGTAATTTTCTAAATTATGTGCTTAAACAACTAAAAACCTGTTACTTTGTAGCCCCTACAGAAAAAAAATAAAAATAAACAGGATGGAACGTCCTTTACAATTAACATCATGGACAGATCTGTTCAAGATTAACAATATTTCCAGAGCTTTGATTTTCTAACTCCAAAGAAGCATAATGGTGAAAAAAATACATGTTTTAGCACATGTTGTATATAAATTTGCAAAATTCAATGCAATCTTTCAAAGCATTTTGTATGAGAAGGGACTGCTGGTGTGTTTGTTTTCTTTTTGAAGTTTGAAAATGTTCTAAATTTAGATCATGGCATACATTGAGTTTTTTATTTTAAATTGGGCAATTTTACACTGTATAAATTAAATCTCAATAAAGCCGTTTTAAAAAATGTAATTTTATAAAGCTACGACACACATAGGTCAGTCTCAGCCAAAATAACCAAATTCATTGAAAAGCAGTGGGGCAGTGGGTGAAGGATGAATCATTCGATATAAGGTGTTGAAATATAAAATTGGATCCCTATTTCACACTTTTTATATCAGAAAAATTCTAATGGGTCAAATTTTAAATGTGAACAAATGGAACAATAAAAGAACGGAAATAAAAATGAAATAATTCTCTTCAGTATCTTGAAGTACAGAAGGGCTTTTCAACACAATAAATTGAACCTCAGAAGTCTGGTTTCATGATAGAAATATTCAAAAATACATGAACAGAGCAAAAAACGCAAACTAGGAAAAGGTTTTTACCGCTCGTGTCATAAATAATGTGCTAAGAATATGTATATGGAGATATTCATTGCACTATTGTTTATAATAGCACAAAAATGAAAATATCCCAAATATCCATCAGTAGGAGACTGGTTAAATACAACGAATATTCTATAGCCACTAAAAAAAAAAAAAAAAATGAGACAACTCTCTATTATACTGATAACAAAAGGATCTCTAAGCTATGTGAAAAAGCAGAAAGTCACACGTAGTAATGCCAACACACAAGAAACTAGCAACAGTGATTGCTTCTGGAAAAGAAAATTGTATGTCTGGAAGACTAGGCAGAAGAAATTTACCTTTCATTAAATATTCTTTTTTTTTTTTAAATTTTATGAATGTGCATGTTCTATCTTTACAAAAAATAAACACTTAAAATATTTTTAAATGTGATAGACTAGACAAAATTAAAGCAACTTAAGTTTTTTATTTATATTTCTCAAACACTGAGAAAGGGACAAATAGACCCCAGGAATATTTTTTTTAAATCCTCTATATCCTCATTCGCTTGTAATTCTCTTTATTTCTCATATCTCATTCTCTTTATTTTTTTCCCCCAAAACTCACACCTTCCCTTGCTAAAAACAACAACATCAACAACTTCTCCTCTGCCCCCAGCCTGAGTTGGGGTTTGTAGTTGGAGATATCAATGACCTAAATGGATAATCATTTTGTGTGCCTTTCAAAAGATTCTAACTGGAAATGCTTTCAGGGTTTACACTTCTGTACAGACAATATTCTTGTGCACTTGTCAATGCGAGGCAAACCATTTGTTCAATTAATGCATTTGTTTCAGACATTTTAATTTAATCCTTCTCTGAGCACTTTGTTGCCTGGCTACCAGAAATGTTAATATCCTTTCTTCCAAGTACATCTTTAAAATTTCTCTTTCCACCCCCCACCATAACCTAGACCCTTACCAAACACTTCTTCATAGACTGATCCCTGATGACTGGTTTGCTTGCGCTTTCGGAATCTCCATCACAGTGTCTGAGATGTCACTGCTCAAAGCAACTTCTTTCCAGATAATTTTAAGTCCCTCTTAGAACCAACTCCTGGCCTCAGCTATACCATCCCATCCTGTGTCCGGTTAAAAGCCTTTTAATGACTATCTTCCATGGGCAGGTTTTCCTCTTTCAAATCCCTTCTCAAAGCCTCCTCTAATCAGTTTTTTTAAAGAAAGAAGGACTAGCAAGATTATCATTGCATCTTGCTTAAACTGTGATGGAAGTACGAATACAAGGCTCTTTCCACTTCCTTCATCTGAGGCGCATTTGAAAAAAGCTGGTATTTTTCTCAGATCTACTAGGCTTTCAGAAAGTGCCTTAATCGCAGTTGAACAATAAGATCAGTAATTCTGAGTGTGTGCTGTATGACAAATCAAGCAGACAGAGCATGACAGAGATGTTCTCCTTGATTTTGTGGGGGAGGCCCCACTGATAATATGAAGATCAAGGATATGGAGCCTATATTTGGATAAGTTGCGTCAGTAGTTTCTCACTAATAAGATTTCTAGGAATCAGACCTGTTTTGTACCACATGTGCACACTGTTTTTCTCCGTTTGTCATTCCATTATGCTCTGGCAAATTTCTGGGTCTCATTCCAAGATGTTGCAATTTTCCCATGGGTACCATAAAAGTGGTACAGCATTCCTGATTAATTTTCTGATGTGGCTGTCAAAAAAAACAAATAAACTTTATCCAATTGCTTTCCCACATTTTATAATTATCTCCTTGGGGTAAGTATATGCCAGGCATCTAGATCAAGCGCTGCATAGCTTTCTCATTAAAGCACAGATCCAGCTCTTCAAAAACTACTCATTTAAACCACCCCGGAACCTCGTGTATACATTCTCCCATCCAAGACTCTGCTTATTCTAAGGACCATTTAGCATAGAAAATCAGGTGTCCCCGGCCTACACAGCCCACCCCTCAGCTTATATGCCAAATGTCATGCTAATAAATGATCCATCATTCTCAGCTGCCGGGCTTTATGAACGGGAAAAAAACAAGTCCCTATTAGATCATAGATGAAGATACCTGTTGCCTGCTTCACTCAGAGCACGTGGCGCTTTGCATGGTTTAATTTCACTCAGCTCTTTAATTGAGCCCCAGTGCTAAGGGCTTAATGGGACACCATGGCATGATATCCTGCAGATTTTAAATGAAAGTTTGAGACCATCCCTCCCCTACCCCCCCTACCCCCTCCCCAGTACATGCACAGTACTTCAACTAGCGCTAATTGGCATTACATGTGATTATGAAGTGAAAAACATGGTTTTTCTGAAAACACCACCCCCTGTCTCCTACTTTAAAAAGCCTAGAAATTCTAAGAAAACAACCATGGATGCATGCAAAGATTAGATATAAAGATATCTATCATGGTCTTTATATTAGCAGAAAACTGGAAACGAAGGTCTATAGTGAGGAATTGTATACATAAAAGATAGTGCAAAAACTTTTTTAATGTTATGAAGACTTTTTTGACATGAGAAGATGCTCCTGCTATATTGTGAAGTGAAAAAAGTTGAAGAATTGCAGGAATCAGATGATACCACTTTTCCCTGTAGCACAGGATAAAAAAGACTGGAAAGATACATATATCAAATGTAAAGAGTTATTATCTCCAGGTGTTGAGAATACTGTTGACGTTTATCTTACTCATTTGCATCCTTAATTTTCAAAAAAAAAAAAAAAAAGCATTTCTTTGGCAAAAAGAAAACATTATTTATCAAAGTCCATCATTGACTCCTGCAGAAAATATGCAACAAAGGGATTGATTTTGAAATTCTTTTCATCGAGCCTTCATCTCCGCCAACCCTTTTGTGGGGCACTGAGAACTCTCTATCACTAATACATCAATAGTTTCCAATGGAATTATAAGGGTGAACAAGGGTTGTTTTTTTTGTTGGTTTTTTTTTACGCGAATGAAGAGGTGAGTACTGGAATGAATTTCTGCAAACGTCCATTCTCGTGTTCAATTATACCAAAACCGCCTCCTGAGAGGGTACATTATGTCTGTGTCTTTTTCTTGCAGAGCCAAAGATGTTTGTCTTGCTCTATGTTACGAGTTTTGCCATTTGTGCAAGTGGACAACCTCGGGGTAATCAGTTCAAAGGAGAGAGCTACTCCCCGAGATATATCTGTAGCATTCCTGGCTTACCTGGACCTCCAGGACCCCCTGGAGCAAATGGTTCCCCTGGGCCCCATGGTCGCATCGGCCTTCCGGGACGAGATGGGAGAGACGGCAGGAAAGGAGAGAAAGGTGAAAAGGGGGCTGCAGGTAATGAATTGATAGAGTTCCGTAAAGCACCCCCACCTGAAAACTACTCCCTATCTCTGCTGCTTTTCCCAATGGGACTTGCTCCTTAAACCCCTTCTCTACTTCACCTTCATTAATCATAACTATTTACCGTGTCTTGCACCTTGACTATGCTTCAGATACTGCTCTAAACCCTTTCTGTGGCTTCCTATTTTATCGTAATGACAACTCTTTCAGGTGGAAGTTATTACATTTCATAGATGAAAACACTGAGCAACACCACGAATAAATGAATTGCTGAAGATGGAAGTGCTCGTGGCTGGCAGAGCTCGAGTCCAACATCTGATGTCCGTGACCACTGGGCTGTTACAGCCAGTGGGCAATGGCTGGATGTGACAGGGTGCAGATGGGTGGACAGACAGATGGGCAGGAAGGAAGATGAAGTAGAGGTAGAATTAGGAGCCAAAAGCACAGGTGCCATCCTGCTCTGCACTAATAACCTGCACAAAGACACATAACGGGCTTCTAGATTTTATTTTTCACAGATGAAATGACAACGGTGCTGTTTGTCACATTCTCACCTGTCCTATAGCAACAAAAAAATAGATTTCTTATAGCTCTTTACAGCAACTCAATTGTCCCCTAATCCTTCAGTAATTTTCACTTTTTCTCACAAATAAGTTGACCCAGGAAGCTTGCCAGGTTCTGCAATCCTTCAGAGTAAAACGAATTAAAATTCTGGAGAGGCCATGTTATCTCTAAAAGAGGAAGTGATTTGGAATCAATCTTTGAAAACAAGTTTCTGAGTGTAAAAGTTAGGACAAAAAACAGAAAGAAAATATTAATAGATCTAAGAAATGTGTCTCTATCTAGTCATTGCACCTGATTTAGTGGTGCTATGTGAAATAATAGTATAGTATATATTCAAATTATTGGCTAATAATTCATTTCTGAATTTGTCATGCAGGAAATATCTGGCAAATCAGCAGCTACTAAATTTATGAATATTATTCTATATCAGGTAAAGAATCTTTAGGTAAAGTTTAACATCAGATTTTTAAAAACCTTTAATTTGGAGCTTAAATCTTATTTTTCAAACTCTTTTATATGGCAACACCAATAAACACAATTTACTGCTGTATCACGATCATGTATATCCTTGAAATCCTGTAATATACCAGGATCAAAGTTAGGTATTATTAGCTCTTTTATTTTAATGTCTGGAAGCAATAGTACAGTGACTAGACAAACATGCATTGGAGTCAGAAAGACTTAGGCTAAAATCTTGGCTCCTTCAGTTACTAAGTTAGCATCCTTGGGCAAATAGCCTCTTCAAGCCTCACTTGCCTCATTTGTAAATAAGGAGCGGTGAGGATGATTGTGAAGAATAAGGACAATAATACAAGTAAAACACTCAATAGAATAAGTGCCATGTGGTTAGCATTTAGTATATGTTAGCTGTTATTACATATTAATTATATTATGATCTGCAAATATGAGTCATAGCTAAGTTCATGAATATTCAAAGCTATATAATAAACTAGAAATGAGTTGTCTGTTTTATGAGGTAGTTCTAGTGTTATTTAAAGATATGTTTATGGATACGCATTCATATTAAATCAAATGTTCATAATTGCTACAATTTTAACCATGTATGAGGCCAGCTACACCCCCATATTCATCCATCCAGTCTTGCATCACTCATTCAACAAGTTTTGGCACCTAATGCTATCCAGGATTGTTCTAGACCAGGGTTTTACAATCTCCACATTCATGACATTTGGGGCCGACGGTGGGATGACTGTCCCATACATTTAGGACATTCAGCAGCATCCCATAGATGCCAGTGACATCTCCCACCAATGTGATAACCATATATATCTCCAGACATTGCCATCTCTCCCCTGGTGGAGAGTGCAAAATTGCCCCTGTTTGAGAACATGGTTCTAAAAACTGAGAAGACAAACACGAACATGACATTGTCCTTGCCTTGAGAAGCAAACATTTGGGTGAGGGAGGCCAGTATAGAAAAACACAATCACAATGTCGTCATCATCATCATCATCATCATCGTCGTCGTCATCGTCATACCATTTATTAAGAATTTACTAAGTGTCAGGAACTTTACCTTTAACGCTTATCACCCACTATAACCCTATAAGCAATTATTATAATCAGTAATAATAATAATAATGTTACGAGTGAAAAAATTTAGATTCAAAAATGAAATTACGTTCCCAACCTGAGATGATTTAAGTCCGATAACCACATATCCACATAAGCATGTATTACAACTAAGAAAGGAAAAGTAAAAATCCCTTTGCGATTGATATAGAGAAGCACACCTCACTTACAAACAACAGGGACAGAGCTCTGAGGCTCTGGGGACATACTTTTGGTGTTGCTGGAACAGATCACAGCATGGCTGGGAGCTTGTTTCCTCTTTCTGTTTAAGTGACACAACAAAGGTTTTGTTCGTGGGCACTTGATGAATATCCCCACCCCACCACATGCAGACACTCCAACCAAGTGCAGGCAGAATCAAGCATATGTTTTCATCCAATTTCCCTATCCTAAACACAAATACAGAGTTTATTATACTGAATTATAAATTTTTTGTTAAAATATCTGCCTCCCTCACTGGTCTGTAGCAATTACTGTTGTGCCATATTATCAACATTTAATTTAATCTGAATGCACATCCATATAACTACCTTTAAATAACACTAGAATCACTTCATGAAATAGATATTTCTGATTTATTATATGGCTTTGGATATATTTGCAGATAGCAGCATAATACATAATAACAGCTCACTTGAAGGTAGGACAAATGTTGCTGTCCCACTCAGCCCAGTACAGTACCTGGCATGTTGTGGATGCTCAATCAATACTAGACAGCTTAGACAGATGCATGTACTCACACATAAATCCATGGATGGGCGTGTCCTTCCATCTGGATGGCTGGATGGATGGATGGATGGATGGATGGATGGATGGAAGAAAGATATGGCACTGAAGAAAAAAAATCTTTGTAAGCTCATATCATGGCTTTCTCGCCAAGCTTCAGTACCTACACATAGACTAACACTTTCCCCATAATTCTCCTCTCTACATGAGGATACATCTAATTGAGTAGGGAGAGGGAGGATGACCTATCTCTTCTTTCTAGTCTTCATTATTTGGTCCTTAGCACAAGGACACATCTGTCATGCAAACAGAAAGAATTACTATAATTATTACAGTTAGTCCCTGATTATCTAAAAACCTAGTAGTTCAGGAGAGTCAATAACTATAAGAAATCTAAACATTGTAAAGACCTTTTCATTGTAAAACCGCATCTTAGTATTTTCGTTTTGGTCTCAAAGAATGTTCACTAGGAAGAGACCTCAAGCAATCTAGTCCAACACCTTCATATCTTTTCTTTTCTTTTCTTTTTTAGGTGAGGCAACTTTATTTTTTACACCTACAGCATCTGGTCTTCCTAGGGGATCTCCTATCCAAGTACTAACCAGACCCGACCTTGCTTAGCTTCTGAGATCAGACAGGATCGGGCTTGTTCAGGGTGGCATGGCTATAGACCCAACACCTTCATTTCAAGAACTGAGAAACTAATGTCAGAGAGATGAAGCCCCTTCGTCAAATTCACTTAACTAATCCATGGCTGAACAAGGTTTCATCCCTGGTCTGCTGAGTTTCTGTTTACTGCTGTTCCCACTAGGTTTGGAAAGGATTCAGATTCAATGTCTTCATATTACAAAATGGAACATCTAGAACTCAGACAAGAATCGACTTACCCAAAGTCATAGAGGCACGAGGATTTGAGTATATAATGAAATTTAACGGTCAAAATTGTTAGTGGTGCCAAAATGTTTCTTTTTAATTAATGCATCAAAAGTCACTGATGAAGACAGCAAAAGTTAAGGTCCTATTGAAGAAGAAGTAGCAATTTAGAAAATATTTGATTCAAAAGTTAATTTATGAGCAAAATAATATTCATGTTACACTTCTATATACCCCCGCCCCCCCCAAAAAAAGCAAAGATTAAGAGGTCAGACTATTATGACCTTATTCACAAAATAAATATCAAAGTGTGTTCTGGCTGGAGTCAGTGGAATTTCAACTTAAAAACAAAAGCCTTCTACAACAAGAGAATGGCCCTGTGGTCGGTAATAATACTGATCCTAGTAACACATACAAAAAATAATGCATTCATTATAGCATCTTTTGTGCATCATAAATGGTTAAACAGCATCTTTCCAAAATTATTAAAACGAAGTACTTGTTGTTTTAAAAGTCAAGCTTTAATTCTCCTCAAATTTACATTATCTAAAATACTTCATTGCTAAATTTGCCAAATAACTAAAAAATGATCAAATTCATACACTGATGCATGTGCAATATTCAAATAAATGATAGCAAAGCACTATCAAGATAAAAAAAGAAAAAGCTCAGCTTATTCTGTTCCTGAGAATAAATACATAGTTAAGGGTGAAACTACACAATATATCAATGATATATTTCTTAGACTACAACAGTGCATTACTAATTATCAATAATTTGGATACTTTTTGAAAAAGTACCATTATACAGACGCTATTTATGAAATGGATTTAGCCATAAAATTGAATGATCTTTTTTATACTATTCAGTCATTGCTATTACACAGACAGTTTAAAAATTATATAGATGTTGCTTATCTCTTTCAAGCCATGATCACAATTTCTCTGCATTTAGCCTATGGTTGATCTGTAGACGTAAAGATTTGGACAAAGAGAAAATATTTCACTATGGTGATTTTGTATTTGTTGAAATCTTTTCACAGCTATTATGTCTTTTCTATATATAAGGAGACCCAGAGAAAGTAAGGGATTTGCCTAAAACAATACAACCTTTAGCTGCAGAACCAAACAGAATTTAGGATTCTTGATTCTAGCCCCAAAGGTAAGAGGCATTTTGAGGAAGGGGAAGCATCACTGGGCTAAGACTTGGTTTTCAGCCCTGGCCATGCTTCACCTCCCTAGGACTCAGCTTTCTCCTCCCAAAAGAGCTACTGCGCGGTGGTGGCAGCGACTGCTATAAGGTTATTGGAGCATACTGAGCCCTCGCTCTGTGCCAGACGCACTTTACCGCTTACACGGCAGCTGCTGCCCAGGAAATGCTCAGGCTCCACAGCCAGGCAGGTACAACTTTAGATGGCAGCTCCATCACCATCTGTTTCCCTGGGCAAACTAACTTCGCCGCACCTCACCTGAGATGGGAGTAATCATAATTTCCAGTTCATAAAATGGTTGCAAAACTTAAAGAAGATAGTGCATGCAAACAGAGCGCTGTTTCTGGTACATAGTTATGTTCAGTAAATATGAGCTAATCTCATCTTGCTTTGTTCTCTTCTGTTATTAATACTAATAGTAGAATGGGGTCTGAAACTGAATAGCCTCTAAGGATCCTCCTTGTTCTGTCTGCCCCCACGATCCCACTCTGGGAATAATATCATTTTCATTAAATTCCTCCCATAGTCATGAGTACCTGTACATGGCTAATTTCGCGGCCGGTGACCCATCATCAAAACCATGATGAATTATTTTAAATTAGTCAGGATTTAAATGATTTCTCAACATACTCAGAAAAACAGTGGAAATTCGGACGAAAAGTTTCTATTTCCATTTTAGCGTATCGGTGATTTTTTAAAAAGATTCCTCGTTGAGTAGTATTCCGTTGAAAGTTGTCTGAAAAGACAAATTTGGGGCATGCTGGGATTATGGGGGCATGCTGTTTGAGACTCTTTATTTCGAGGAACTATTAATTAAACTGCAAACTCTTTTTAAAGGTTTCAGAGGTAAGACTGGACCACTGGGCCTGGCTGGAGAGAAAGGGGACCAAGGAGAAACTGGGAAGAAAGGACCCATGGGCCCCGAGGGGGAGAAAGGAGAAGTAGGTCCAGCTGGGCCTCCAGGACCAAAGGGAGACAGAGGAGAGCAAGGGGACCCAGGGCTGCCTGGAGTTTGCAGATGTGGAAGCATCGTGCTCAAATCTGCCTTTTCTGTGGGCATCACGACCAGTTACCCAGAAGAAAGGCTACCAATCATATTTAACAAGATCCTCTTCAATGAGGGTGAGCACTACAACCCAGCGACGGGGAAGTTCATCTGTGCCTTCCCGGGGATCTATTATTTTTCTTACGATATCACATTGGCAAACAAACACCTGGCAATTGGGCTGGTACACAACGGGCAGTACCGGATAAAGACCTTCGACGCCAACACGGGGAACCATGACGTGGCTTCAGGGTCCACGGTCATCTATCTGCAGCCGGAAGATGAAGTCTGGCTGGAGATCTTCTTCACTGACCAGAACGGCCTCTTCTCAGATCCCGGTTGGGCAGACAGCCTGTTCTCCGGATTCCTCCTATATGTTGACACAGATTATCTAGATTCCATATCAGAAGATGACGAGCTGTGATCGGGACCGCTGACTGGTTCCAAGATCCTCGTGGGAGATACTTTGATTTCATCTGGGGCCCCGGAAGGTGGAGCAAGAAGTAACAAGACCCAAAGAGACTCCCACTCAGAATCCAGAGCGTTTGCAAACGGCTCTAGCAGAATCCATTAAAACAAGATGAACCACCAAAATGTTCGAACCACAACAAAATGAATTATATAAAACAATAACCCCAGATATGAATTCTCTTGAAAGCAATGTTCATAAATATTTAAACAAATTCAAGACAATGTTAACAAATTTTCTATTAAATTCCCTTAGTGATAAAACCAGCTGGCAATGATATTGTCTCATTAAATCTTTATAAAATTACATTTTTTGCCTGTTATTTAAGAGAATCATAACATCCCAGAAATGTCTTCGACAATTCTCAAAAGGCTATAATTAGTCAAAAGCCAAAGGTAAGAGATGCTGAGTAATTTCAAGAATGCTAAAGTGAAGTGATAATGTTCTGTTTTATTATTTATTTCTTTGTGCTTGTATATATTTACTCAACAACTCTTTAATAAGCCTGTATAAACCAGATATTATGATGCCGGCTCAGATCTAATAATAAGTTAAGACAAAATCCCTGCCTCATACAGACTAGCGTGTGATGAGCATACTGTCACAGTTCAGTGTGATAAGCATCAAGGCAAACAGACTGACTCGATGGGGCCCAGAGAAAACACGGAGAAACGTTAGGTGCACTAGGATGTGTGTGTTTAAGAAGGTGGAAGGAATGTGAAGAAAACAAGGAACTCAGCCATGGCGTTCTCCTCGTCCCATCCTCGGAACACCACTGGTATCTGCAGTCAGGAAGGGGTGAAAACCCTGGAGATAGAGGATGCCTGGAAGCGGGTAACGGGGCTGAAGAGAAACGAGCTACCGAGATCAGCCAGGAGGTCGTTCTCTGAAACCCTGCAGCATGATAGCTTCCCAAGACAAATATCTGTCCTCTTCGCTTTCTCACAACTAAGGGGATTACTTTACATCGTGGTTAAGACATATATCTCGTGGGTTTCCCAGGTATTGAATTCAAATAAAGCAAAGCATATGCCCACTGATTTCTGAGTGAGCTGATGGGAGGAGTGAATAGGAGGAAGAGAGTCCAGACGTCTGAGCAACTAGCTGTTCCTTCCAAGTCTCACACCTCCCTTAGTCGCATCCTCTGCTAGGGTCAGCTTCTTGTTCCCCACTGAACTGCCATTCCTCACTGAGTGTCACCCAGCGTTCTATCATCTGCCGCTCCCTTGGCTTATAGTAATAGTACTTCTTTATTCTCCCTTTTGGTATCTTCTACTCCTCCGTCCACGCATTCCTCCCTCTGCTCATTCATTTAATCAATATTTTTAATGCTTCCCATGTGTGAATCGCCCCGGCGGGTTCTGTGAAGGTGGAGGACGTCAAGCCAGCATGGCACAGGCGCTGCCATGAACTTTCCAAGGAGACAGAGGAGGAAATGACATGCACACACACGCAAAATACCTAGAATTCTGGAGCCGGACATGCTCAAATATGCTAAGCGCTCAATTGGAGATAAAGACAAAATGTCATGAAAGGAATGCTGAGGGGCAAAGTGTTGACTCCCACAGTAAGGAATGAGAGAAGGGAGCTGGGGAGATCTCTGTTCTCTGGGCCTGGAGCGATGGACAGGACTCGGAGGGGCCGAGGCGGAGGAAAGAGCACTCCAGAGGAGATACGGAACCAAGTATGAAAATAGAAACGGAGACTCAGAAAAGAAATCCATGGGCCACATTTGCAAGAGCCCTGAATGTCAGCCTGAGGATCGGGGACCTTAATGCTGAGAAAGCATGGAGCCCTGGGTGTGTCCGAGCTGAGTACGGCCATGGTCAGAGGTGAGATTCACAATTATCGAGCAGCTGCATGTAACGGCAAGGCTTGTTTCTCCCATCTTCCAGACCTACCTCGCTTCCATCATCTGCCTCTGGCCCCTATCCTTTGTCTACTGGTTCCTCTCTTTCCGAGTTAAGATATGGGTCTGACAGACCAAGGGCAATGAACATTAGACAAAAAGAGCAAAGGTGGTTTGAGATAATCACCTGCCTCTGGATAACAGCTGAACCTGGAATTCCAACCTATAAAGTGTACAAAACAGCCAACAGAAGAAGCTAATCTGGGGACCATGAAAAATATGGGCCCTTTGAAGACTGTGGGATTTACTGGAGAAACTGGAAATGGAGAAGTTTTTGTAGATAGTCATGACCCACAAGATTATTATGTAATTTAAATTTTCTTCTGATCATGATCCTTTAATTCATTCATTTGGGAGACATTGCTTACTTGCTTATATTTTAAATGTTTCTTTCATTCAAAAGCCTTTGTTAAGTAGCTTTTTAAACTAAAATTTCTTTAGCTGTTTGTAGGCCCAGAGATGAATTTTATTTTGAAATATCTGGTGAGATGGTGGTGGGGATTAGGAGCTAAAGTGGAAAACAAAAGGTTATTTTAGTATTAAAAAAGATAAACTTTTAAGCAAGTGCAAGTGTCTTTTATTTCTGGAAAAAAAAAAGACAGATACGATTTATCTACACTTACGTATATTTGTGTAAATAAAGTAGACGAGCAATTTTGGTTTAAAAAAATCCGAGTCTCGTTCCAATCATTTTTCGTAAGGGCTGACTTGGAAGGAATACGTATTAAGAAATATTCATTGAGTAGATACCATCTCATTCCAGAAGGATCTGAAGCCACTTCCAAAGATAAATAAAATACAGAAAGAACACAGTAGTCAGAAGCAAGCGAGAATAAAAGAGCAAATCAAACAAACAAAATAGGCAAGAGCGAGGCTAACGCAAAACTGCCCCCACCCGCACACGTGGGTGCCTGTGCTACGCACTTACGGGACACACGTGAGACCTTGTACCTGCGCACGCAAAGGGCATCCCCCGGTCATTTATCAATACAAAGCATGTTGTTTATGGTGAAAAAATGATGCCATAAACTCTGAATATACTTTTTCTCTGCCACTCTGAAAAAGATTGTGAACATAAATACATTTGAGATGTCAGCTATTTGTTGTCTTATACCTTCCTCTCTCTCACCTCTGGAGTTCCTCTTGTAAAGGACATCCTACGCACCCCGTCCCCAAAGCCAAAATCTACCACACATTCTAGATGTCTTCCTTCTCTTCTCCACTGAATTTTGTTCGGCATAAAATTCTTAGGGTTCTAGCCTTTACGTGTAAATTTCATTGCACGTTTCCGTCCCAATGTCAAGGTTTGTTCCTATACTCACCATCACTTCTAATAGGAACTTTTTAGCTGAGCCTTTGCCTTCAGCCACAACCCTCCAATCTGTCCTCCAAATTAGTTTGAATCTGTCCTTCTAAAATAGTAATCTGGTCATGTCAGTCCATGGCTTAAAAGCCAGCAGTGGCCCTCTAACTCCTACAATATAAAAGGTGTCTTGAACTTCTTCGGCCTTATCTAGCATGCATTCCATATCCTTTTTCTAGCATGCATATTCAATTTCCTTCTGAAGGACCAGCCTCGCTTACATGCTAAGTCTTTGAGCTTCTACGTAGAATTGGCTCCTGCAATAGGCAAATCTCAGACCTGATTGGCCAGAGCACAGCATTCCACTTACCAAAATAATTAAGTCAGATGACTCAGTCAGAGCTCGTGAGACTTTGCTGGGACCCGTATGGAAGAGCATCTTATTCTTTTCTACTGGGCTTGAGCCTGTGGGCCTCTATCGACCATTGTACCGTCACAAAGCATAAAGAGCATCTTATTCTTTTCTACTGGGCTTGAGCCTCTATCGACCATTGTACCATCACAAAGCATGATACTATGTGAGAATGGAGCTGATCATAGGTGCAGCAAAGAAACAGAGGTAAAAAGAAAAAAATAGATCTTTGAGTCTTCATCTGAACCCTGATCCAGACATGTCTATAGCCAGCTCTTCCTCTGGACTTTTCAGTTACGGTAGCCATAAAATGCCATTTTTACTTAAGCTTTGTTAAAGGCGAGTGTTTGGTCACTTGTAAAGATGTTACGCTACCTAATATTAATATGAGCACCCTTTAGCAAAGCACATTAGGCCCTTTCGGATCTATCATCTGCTTACCTTTATAGGCACATCACCAAAAGCACCCACATGCAGCCTATAATCCGAGCACATGCAGATAACAGCGGTCCTGGGATGCCCGGCCCTCGCCCGCCTCCGACCCTCCACACGTGCTGTTTCGTTTGCTCAGAACGCCATTGCTGTCCTTGTCTGCCTGACTAGCTCATCCTCCAAGGCTCAGCTCAAAAGTTACTTTCTTTTCTCTAATCTTTCTCTTCCCTTGCGCCCAACAGGAACTGCAGGCGACCTCATGTGTCTTCCTTACCACCTGGGAACTTGTGCATAGTTACAGTAGCAACAGTGAACACTTTCTGAGCGCTAGTTCAAGTGCTTTACATGTAATAGCTCACTCTGGTCTTCACGATCATTATTCTCTCCATTTTACAGATGAGGAAACTGAGAGATGGACAGGTTAAGAAATGTGTCGAGTAAATAGTAAGTGGCACAGGGGACCCAAGGAGTCGGGCTCCAGAGTTCACCCTCCTGATCATCACGCTGAGTCCTTATCCCAGTTCACATTCATCTTTCAGTATCGCCATCATTGCATTGCTCATATGGTCCTACGTTTTTCCATCTGATGGAGATTTTGTCCTATTTATCTTTATATTCCAGGACTGTAGACAATGTCTGCCATCATATGTGCTCCATAAAAGTGTGATAAATTAGTCAATGACAGGTCTTTTCAGTCACAATTTTTACATGTAGAAAGAGAGAGAGAGAGAGAGTTCACAACTGAAAAGCCTTGTGAATATCCTGTGGATTCATCGAGACTTTAGATTACAACTGCCAGAATCCAACTCCAACTGGCTCAAGAAAAAGGGGACTCACTGAAATAAAAGAAAATTCTAGAGCCAGATCTGGGCACTCATTCATTGTCACCAGGATTTTCTCTCTCCCATCAAGGATTTCCGTTCCCCACTGCACAGTTCATTTTCAAGCAGGCTCTTGTCTTTGTGGCAAACATAGCCATATATATATACATTTCTCTTTCACAATAGTCCCAGCAAAAGAGCTGGGATGACAGCTTTTTGATTCTGATTGGTCCTGCTTGAAGTATGGGCCAATCCCTCAGTCAATAATTGGCCAAAGGGATGTGCTTTTCTCATTGGCCACGCCTATATCACATGCCTACCACTAGAACTAGGAACAGAATCAGTCGCACCTGAACCACTGGATTGTTCTCCTAAGGAAAATAAAGGTGCCGAGTCTACAAAAAGAGAGCTTGGTTGATGGACAGTCAAAGGCAACAGGTGACCTCTCCAGGCTGTCTCCATGCAAAATCAAAACCACATTTACATTGTCCGCACGATGCAAAATAAATGTGTTGCTAAGATCATTTTTATCTGAGACAATCTAACATATACAATATTTGTTTAGAATGGACTAAATATTTTATACTACACGAGCCTGGCGTTTGTGGTGATCTCACGCTACTGACTATCATAATGCTGGCTCCCTATCGACACTTTTCATGAAAGAACGTCTTATGCTCAATTAAAATACTTCTTCCCCCCAACCTTCTAATTGTTGATATCAGTACCCTAGACTGTGCAACAATCCGGGCAATTGCGTTTGATTATTATAAAAGACGAGGGGAGCACCCTTGGGGATTCGTCTTTTTGTGGAACCAAAAAAGGGCCACCAAATCCAGTTCATTCCTCAGCCGACATAGTGAGGGCATGGGAAGACGGGGATTAAAAAGGCCTCCTAGGTCATCAACCACACCGCTGTCCTCGTGCGTTACCTCTTGTTTCTTGAGAGACCATCAGCCAGTGCCGAGTGACACCAGCAGCTACCACATCCTCTGTGCCTTCTTAGTCGCAGGCACCACACTGGGTCCCTGCCACTGGTACCTTATTTTATCCTCAGGAAAAGTGGTGCCTCTCCCACTTCCTTCCCCGCCCCCCCGGAGGAACATTGCTACGGATGTGTCAGGAGCCCCAGGGCTGCGATACGATTCAGCATGACAAGGAGGGACAAGGTTCAGACCACACACCAAGGTCTCCCTGTGTTCTTCTCTCTTGGGAACGTGCCACTCAGGGTCCAGCAGCAGGGTGCATTCAAAAGATTTTCACTACGGAGATTGGAATGAAGAACTGTATTCAGAGGTGCTAGTGGGGTCCAAAGGACCAAGTTGGGGGAGTGAGGTATCCAAGGGCCAGTGGCAGCAGGAACCCATCGCCACCCCAAGGCCTGAAGTGGGGGAGGCGACAGTGGTTGTTGAGTGAGGTGGAGAGCTGGAGACTTGCAGAGGGACTGTCCTCTAGAAACCATGCTGTGGAAGAGCCCGGCCACCGTCAGAGCCATAAAGGAGCAGGGGGGAGGCCAGGGACGTGAAGGCCCCGGCCACATTCTCCTTCTACTCCTCCCCCACCCTCCCTCCTGTCTGTACCTCCCACTGGTCAGGGGGCAAAGGCGGCTGGGTGACGCGGTGTGCAGAGATGTGCTTCCGGGGCAAAGAGCAGTGCAGAGAAGGACAGGAAATGGGGAACCAGGAGAGGGATGGGAACGAGTGGAGATTAAATAGCATAAGGTTCCCCCCTCCAGTCCCTTCCCTCTCTAGATTCTCTCTCAAACCCCATGCAGCAGGTGCGATGAAACTGGTGCCCCATCTTGGGAAGAGCAGGAGGGCTGCTCAGGGCCGCCTGTAATGCACGCACGACGATGCCCTCAGCTCTCGGCGTGGTTCAGCCCCAGCTCCACTTGGGAGAAAATTCCACGGGAGTTTGGGGTCAACATCTTGCAGCAATAAAAAGAAGGTTTTGCCAGTGTCCCCTCTGTAAGTCTCCCTCCCAAGCCTGCGACAGCCACAGCGGCCGGTGGAGTCAGGCCTTCAAGGTGCCAGCCAAGTAACTTTCCGGCTCATCACGAGGTAAATGCTGCTCCCACCCTGTTAGACGTGAGAACGCTGAGGCTCTGAGCCCTGAGCAGCTGGCCCACAGTCAGGCCGAAGTGAAGGTGGCCCACCAGCCTCCGAAGCCCGTGCCCTGTCCCGAGCACACACGCCTGTGTTCCCCTGTCTCTCAAGACCTCGTCCTTAATACATGGTTTTACAAACAGGTCACTGCCCTGTGAGGGGAAGCCCCGTCCCTCACTTCTCTTCCTTCCAAGCCGGTAAACACTGCTTTCCTCCCACCTCGGCTGGGAGCTAAGCCCATCACCATCAGGGCGACTCACACATGACCAGAGTAGCCCATGTGGCTAGACCGGGCGGCTCTGCAAACGCTAAGGAGCTGACCGCCCTCGCTCTGCCCGAGAAGCAAAGGCTGGTCCTAGGGGGCCGGGGCCGGGTCTGTGGGTCCGGGCGGGTTCTGCCAAGGAGAACCCGGGACACCTCCAAGCATCATCACTGACATCATCATGTTTAAAAATATCAGGCGGCCTGAATTCCTCTGTTCTCCTCACAAGACAGCGGCCTGAATTCCTCTCAGTTCTCCTCACAAGACAGTGCCTAGAGTAAACACACACACACACACGTGCGCGCGTACACACACACACACACGCGCGCGCACACACACACACATTCTCATCAACATTAGTTCTAACAGAAACCAAGAGCGAGCAGGACCACACTTTCCACAGACCTCAAGTGTCCCTCGGTGTGGTCTGTAGATCGAGTCTAAGACGGGTCAAACATTCAGGCAACTGAAGGGTCCTTTGGAGAAGAAGAAAAAAAAACATAAAACTCTTAATAAGATTATTTAAATCTATACCAGAGTTTCCAAGAGACACAGCGATGCTTCTTTTCTTTATGTTCCACATCCGAGTTTCTCAGCCTCAGCGATATTGACATTTGGGCCGGATCACTCTTTGATACGCAGGTCTGTCCTGTGCATCCTCGGACATGTTAGCGGGACCCTCGACCTCTACCCACGAGGGGCCAGTAGCACCTCCCCTCCAACCATGACAGGCAATACCTCCAGACTAGGCCAAGTGTCCCCTGAAGGAAAATTGTCCCCAGCTGAGAACTCCTGTACAATCTGGTCATGGTGACAGGGTCTACTCAGTCTCTACAATCCACCTGTTTGCCAACAACCATTTCTAACTCATCTTTTTAGATAGATGATAGATAGATAGATAGATAGATAGATAGATAGATAGATAGATAATAGATAGATGATAGATAGATAGATAGATAGATAGATAGATAGATAGATAGATAGATGGAACCACAAGGCTAGTCACCAGCTCAGGTAAGATATTTGTTCATGTGTTCCCTTCTGAGATTCCTTTGTTGAACAGCACCCTGTCCTAGAAGAAGCAGCAAGGAACTATGTCCTCATCCCAAGTCCCTCTTACTCAGGCCAAAATATTTCTATTTTGTTTTGTCTAAGATACAAAAACCACATCTCTGACTTCTAAGAAAGTATTCTAAAACAATAATCAATAATGTGTGCAAAGGTTTAATTACAGAAAGAGCCTTGCAGCAAAGTTTGTAAGATGGGAAATTGAGAAATAGCCTAAGTGTCCGATAATAGAATATTGGGTAGATGAGCTGTGAGACATTCATCAATAGTCATTAAAAGTGACGAGAATGGAAATGCATTGGCACCATAAGATATTCATGAGATATTCACAGAACAAAACAGATGACTAAAAAATACTTTCAGTAATTATTCTACATTTAAAGTGTGTTTGTATATGTGCATAAAAAATGTCTGAATAAAATTAGTCATTAATAGAACATTTTAAATTTGTACCCTTTTGATCTGTGTTTTCATTTTTATAATAAACATATTTTACTTAGACTTACATAAAACTTTTTACGTAAGCTCTTAGAGAGTCAGTACATTACTATGCTCCAAAAGAATTGCAGATTAAAAAGTCTAAGGAGAGAGAGAAAAAAACCCTAAAACTGTTAGGGTGAAGTGTGAAATGATATCATCCTTTCGGGTTTCTGGTGGCATACCTGGATGTTTATTCCAGAGGAATTTTTTAAAGCAAGAATAAAACCAAATAATCCTAGTTTATATATTTTTAAAACTATCCCACCCTCACTTGAACAAGGAAGGAAATGAGTCTTGAATTGACATCATTTTATTAAGTTTTTATTAGTCCAGAACTATAAACCCAGTGGGTTAGCCACAGGATGAAGTCAGTCAGAACCAACACATTTGTGGGATGGCAAAGGCGTTTATGATCAGCAAGCTACAGGAGACTGAATCCAAGGCTTCACTCCAGTGCCACAATGGAAGGGGCAGAATTTACTAAAGTAAAAGCTTGTCCAACCCAATCAGAATTTCAAGAAATGATCTAAAAGCATCGGAAGTAGACAAATCATAAACTCTAAGGGATTGCGTAGATGCTCATACATCACGAAAGTGCTGTATTTTACAAGATGGCTTGTAACGCGTTGCCTTGACGGAAATAAACAACGGAGAAAAGCAAAGTCCCTGTAATCGAAGCCCAGCACAGCTTCAGATAACTTGCTTGGCAATGCAGTGCATCCCTACTGTTACTGAAATTACTCTGGAACAATAATAAGGAGGTACACAGACTTGCTACAGGACACACCCAGGCCTTACTATATTCAGAACAAAAATCAAAGCACAGCTGCCTGAGGTATCAGATGGTCTGACTATGGGCAAAAAAATAATGCGACAGTCGATAGGTGAGCTGGTCAGGATCCAGGACTCATGCACAGCGGCACATCGAGGCACGCACATACGTACCTTACCCACTTGACTTACCCTAGGCACAAAATTCAGATTAAATTCAGGACATCCAGTCACATCTAAACTTCAGCTAGAACGAGAAGTAATTGTTTCATATAAGGAGGTCTCAAATATTTAATTGGGTGCCTAAATTCTTATTTGCTAAATGTGGCTAAATGTGCCCTAGCATTCACCTGCCAAGACATAACATGAATTCAAGTGGCCTTCACAAGGACTGTGTACATAATGTCTCATATAAGAAGAAGCAGATTTCTTATGAGAAGACATTCTTAGCTTCCCAAAACAGCTTCAAAGAGGCAAAGTTAACTGAATCCGACAAATATTTAAAAAGCTGAGTGGAAAGTCAGAAGACTTAAGATCTAGTCCCAGCAATTCCAGTAACCAGCCTGTGTGACTTTTGGACAAGTCACCTAAATCCTGTTAAGTCTGTTTCCACATTAGGTTTGTGAGAAAAAACACAGAGCTGCCTGCCCTGAACCCACAGCAGGCCTTGCTAATCCTTCCAGCTTCTCTCTCACTGTGCCGGGGGGCTCAGCCTTCCCCTCAACCGGGTCTCCAGGCAACGGACAAGGGTCCGTCCTGGAGATGAAATCTACTTGTCTCTTCCGCGTTAAAATAGCCTTAAATTTCCCTTCCAACTCTAACGGAAGCTTGGAACCTTTTGTATTCCGAGTCAGCTCTAAAAGGCAAGATCTTACCTAGTTCCACACCCTCCATTAAATGCAAAAGGTGACAGCTGTGTTCTTGTTTCTTTTTAATGTGTATAGTATGGTCTTATTTTGTAAAAAAAAAAAAAAAAAAGAAAGAAAAGAAAAAATTCACAGAACCCAAGCTGACCACACCTGCAAGTGCCCTTTACACACTGCCCACTCCCAAGGGTGACGTAAAGGCCAGTGGGTTCTAGACTCTCGCCATCCCGCCGGTCAGAGAAATTACTCCTCCCTTTCCTCCCTCCTCCCTCCATCGGAAGAAGTCACTGAAAGGTAGAATTAAGTTGTTGGCAATTTCAAACCAATAGGCGAGTGGAAGTTCCTGTTTTTCGGGGTGGCAGGAACTGGGGAAGATGAAAGAAATGATGTCATCTCCATCCCACATGTTGAAGAGAAGAGGCACTCTGAGAACCCATTGTCCCTTTAATTCTCAGCGCCCACCCGGGAGCAGGCGACCACCGGCTCCGCTAAGGCGCCTGCTCCACAGAACCCTATCCAGTTCCTCTTTCTTCCTGTCACACAGACATCTATGCGCTTAGGTCTGTGCAGAAACCACAAATGCTTCACGGGCTGGGGCTGTGTCCTCCGCACAGTTCGTCCCTCACACTAAGATTGTTAGTAAACTCTGCAGAGAGTGTTTAGCAAAAAAAGTTTAGGGATGTCAAGACCGATGCTCTGAAACGTCAAAAGGAAACCGTTTCCTGGGAATGCTTCTTCCTTCCCCAAAACAAGGTAAGAAAACGGCGGTTTGGCTTTTGCTCGGAGGTTCGTGTTGATGGCCGGAGGGAAGGTAGCCAGCTTACTTTTTAAGGTACTGACCTCTTGTGGCCAACAGAATCATTACTCTACTAGAGAACAAATTTTCTAACAAAATCCTAACGTGAGTTCTAGAAGAGGAAACAGAGATCCATTCGGGATGAGGGACTTGTCAACGGTCGCTAAGACAGGACCGAAGCCCAGGACTGCACATATCCATCGAGTGCGTACTGTGTGCCAGCAGTTGCCCTGAGCAACGAGAGCCCCATGGGAATGACAAGATGCTGTGTCAATCGCCATGCTCCTGATAAGCGCCGGGAGGACAAAGAAAGAAGGAAGCCTGGTTAAAATGATGGATCTTCCTCCAGCGTTGGTGGACACAGGAGTTAGGAGACAGCCCTGAAGGTTTTGAGCGTATTTCAGTATCTCGAAGAACCTATGAGTGAACCACAGGATCCTTTCGTGAAATAACCCAGCTTGGTAGCGAAGGGGGTAGTCTCCTCATGGTAAGTGGTAAAACTCGTGTTCCCTCTCCTCCAACTATTGTTCTAGGATTCACTTGCCTTTTGAGGGTCTCAGCCATCCCCACTGACACCGTCATTCTGGCCCCTGAAATTATTCTTCTTCTCTGTACTTTTCTGTCCCAAGCATGGGTATAAACCCTTTCTGTCATTCACCATGGCACAGACGACACTATGTGGGAACAATGATAACATCGTACCGATGTCTCGGAAAAAAAGAGAGGAATGATAACGGAGTTACTAAAAGCTGACCACTAGATAGGACAACAAAACGGGGCCCGGGGCCTCTGGCACACTCTCACGAGGCAGGCCGAGCTTCTGTAGGGTTGCTCCCCTGCCGAGCCCTCGTTAGACAGTGTACGGCGGTGTCCATATTTCCTTACTGCCCCAGGAAACTCCTCAAATACATCAAAGCTCCTCAAAGACCAAGCCCAAGAGAGCAGAATGGTGCCTAGTGGCCAGCATCCCTTCGCCCTCTGGTCCAAATTCCATCTCTCCAGTAGCGAGAACACAGCTACCAATCTACAGATGGCTTTCACTCCAGAAATCTATCTGCTAGACAGCTCTTTGGATTCTTTCGTGCATTTCCGAAAAAGAAACATCAATGGTGATTGAAATCAGAGGCAAGTCCAAGAAAGTTCTATTGATGCCCTGGTTCATCTAAAGATATTAGACACAAAACTTCCTAATTTGGCAAAAATCAGGAAATCAGCATAGATGTTCCAGGGTATGCTCTGTATCAATACATCATCTGCACCCATATAAAGACCCAAATCCCCCATCCCCACCCAGATCTCCAAAAATTCTGCATCAGGGGACAAAGCACAGTTGCCTACAAGGAGCTGTGGCTGGAGACGGCAAAGTAGGTAAAAATTCTTGACCAGGAATCAGAGAGAGATCCTTCCTCAAATGAGTCTTTCAAACTGCCTAGGTTTCCCAAATATCTTTAGCATGTGGTGCATTTGAAGGAAATGCAGTACCATTTGTGGTATTATGGGACAGGAAATCAGAAGGCCCAGCGAAGCGGGAGATGCTGTCCACTGCTCCTGTCCAGTGAGCCCAGCCAGTCTCCTTGGATAAGCTCTTGTTTCAGTAAAGGGTCAAGTGAACAATTCTTCTTGATTGTACAAATATAAGACAAGGGGACACCCACCGCCCTGGAAAATAAGGATGTAACAGGACTTTCTATGACAGGGCTAATGCTACCCTTTCCAACAGCCCTTGTGGTCCTCAACATCAGTGACAAAAATCTGAGAAATAGCCAAGGAAACTCCTGGGGAAAAAAAGGGATTTAGACTGGCCTCTA
>NW_006441953.1:25535193-25546116 GCF_000325575.1 Pteropus alecto | reverse complement strand
AGCATTAAAACCTCTCTGATAAAACTGGGTGGTCCTAACGGAGTCGATCAGTCAGGAGGGAAACTGGACACCAAGGAAGGGAACACGAGGTGAGGAGAGGGGGCTGTAGGCTGTGGACTGGTGGCCATGGTTCCAGTCGGAACTTAGATGACGGGCAGGGAAGGGAGGGGGGAATAGTTATTGGTTTACGCGCAGCTCGCGGTTAAAGTCCAAAACCTCTCCAGTGAGTCATATCAGAATGAGCCATGTTGGAGAAACTGGGCTTTTCAGTCCTGTCACCATTGATGTTTTGGGCTGGTTATTTCTTTTATTGGGTGGAAGGTGGAGAGGAGATGGGCAAGGCCCTGTCCTGTGCATGGCAGGGTGTTTAGCAGCATCCCTGACATGTCTACTACATGCCAGGAGCATGTCCCTCCAAGTTGTGGTGTCCCCAAACGTTGCTACATGTCTCCCGGAAGGGCAAAATGGACAACGTTTGAGAAGCACTGGTATAAACTAAAGAATGTAACCCTAAAATCTCAAATGCGAGGAATCTGGTGTAAGTATTGGAACTAACAGTCCCATCAATACACCCAAGGCAAAAATGCTCGTCCTTCCGAGGAGCCACGTCCTGCAGTAACCAGCTAGTTTCCTGCTCTCTGTCCATTGGCATTTGGACTCAGGGCCAGCTTTTGAACCAAGGAAGGCTCTCAAGATGTATGAACAACTCCAAGCGAAAATGAGGCTTCAAAGGGAGACACTGAATGTCCTGCTAATAAAAGCAAGTACATTTTCGAGCAGGTCATTAGAAAATGAAGGCGTTGCGATGATATTTGTACCCTAAGCTGATGAAGCAGGTCGTACCAACGAGACGCACTTAACTGAAGTAGCTGGAAAGAGGAGAATGTAAAACTTGTAGAAGAAAAACCGTTTCCACGACAACAACGAAATGAGAGTTCACTACTCATACTAGAGGCGCAGTTTTCCCTGATATGTAGGAGTATCTCCAGTTATTTCAAATTAAGACATGAGTCTCTAAATAAAATCTTATTGCATTTTATTTTCAATAGCGCAGACAGCTCTCTTAGAAAGTGAAAATGCTGTTAATTGAAGCAAATGAGAAAAAAAAGTTGTTGCAATTCAAAACAGGTTGAAAACCATAGGCCTGGAGGAAGAAAATTGAATGCTTTAATATCTATAAAATAAAAATAGGATACACAACCAATATATCTGAGTCAATAAGTGTTTCTTTCCATTTACTATAGACACAAGAGGTTCAAATTTTCTAGAGTTTAAGTTATATTTCGGGAGGAGGTATATAATTCAGTACATTAGAAAATATAAATCAAATATTGAAGAGCATGGTTTTATAAAATTTTTGATTCAAAGATTATTCTTTAGCTTCCAAGTAGAGCCGAATTTTATCGATGCGTTTTTCCTCGTGACGTGTTTTTTTCTTTCGTGGAGAATGTATCAGCAACAATCAAAAATACTATAGAATCCAAAGATCCTATTCTTACAAAGAGTGAGACTGACACATTCATCTAAAGCTGAAATTGGTCCACGTGTTTAGATGTGAAAAGCATATTTTTCCCATTTATTGACCTAAATAATGTACCATCGCAGCTCTCCTCTGAAGAGAATACAGCATGGTAGTCTCATTTCAGATTCTACAAATTTTTTATGTTTATAGCCATGTCTTCATTTCCCAGAAAGACTCCAAATACATCAGCATTCGTGGCATTACCCTTAAGGCATTAAATGCATTTGTTTTTCGTTGGTTTATTTTTTTTTTTTAGATATACACCTAAAAAGTATATGCCTTAGAGTCCCATATAAAAAAATGACTATATTTCATCTATTCATTCATTTACTCATTCGTTCAGAGATGTATTGATTTATTTAAAGATATGACTGCTATCATTACCACTGCTGCATAACAAATGACTCCAAAATGCAGGAGCTTACAGCAATCATTTGATTACGCACACGGATTCTGTGAGTCAGGACTTTGAACAGAACACAGCTGGTTGACTGATCTCTACTCCACAACATCTGGGAGCTTCATCTGTGAAAACTTGAACCCTGGGAGGTGATTCAATGTCCAGGGGCTGAAATCATCCAAAGGCTTGTTCATGCGCATGTCTGGAGCCTTGGCTAGGGTGACTCAAGGGCTCAGACTGCCAAACAAAGCATGAACACGTGACCTTCTCATGTGACCTGGTCCCTCACAGTGTGCTGGCCTCATGGTAGTCGAAGTGCTGAAATGGTCACTTAAGACTCTAAGCACAAAAGTTCTAGCAAACAACATAGAAACTACATCGTCTTTTGTGACATGTGACCTGAGACTTGTTCTTGGTTAAAAACTCTTTAGCCAGCTAGGAACGCTTAACCTAAAAGAATTAGAAATTTGCATTCTGAGTTAAAACAAATCTGCTAGACTCATTTATTTTGCTTGCATAAGAATTTTTACAAGAAACGAGTTTTTTGAATTATGCTTTTTAATAATTTTGGAATGTCATGAGGTATATACTTTGTATTAGCTGGTTTGGTTTAGTTTAGTTAAATATTAAAAGGTAAGGGAGATCATAATCAGAAGGTTAATTAGCACAACAGTGGTGAACAGACCCTAACTCTGGTGACAGTTGATCCCTTCAAAAAGATGATCTCTTACAATAAAGGTCCGCTACAGACTGAACTCTGTCTCTCAAAACTCACATGTTGCTGCCCTAACACTCATTATGACTGTATTTGGAGGTAGGAGTTTTAGGAGATAATTAATGAGTTCATAAGGGTGGAATCCAATCCAGGTGAGGATGCCCAATAGGATTGGTGGCCTTATAAGAAGAGGAGGACAGTTATCTCTCCCCTCATTGAATGCATCAAGGAAAGGCCATGTGAGGACACGGCAAGGTGACAGCCATCTACAAATCAGGAAGAGAGCCCTCACCAAAAACCGAATCAACTAGCACCTTGATCTTGGAGCTTCCCAGCCTACAGAACTGTGAGAAAATCAGTCTCACTCAGTCTTCAGTATCTTATCAAAGCATTCGGAGATGACTATGATGCCATTCACCTTCTTTTTTCATTTACTAAACTTTATGGCATTTGCTGTCCGCCAGGATTTGATAAACGTTAACTTAATAAACCTCATTTCAGCCGTCTCTAGTAGTTACTATTATTAACCCCATTTTACAGATGAGGAAACTGAAATCGAGAGCAGTTAAGGGAGTTGACCAAGATCCCTCAGCTTTAAGATCCAGTATTCAACTTCTTTCTCTCCTCTCTGCTCCTGAGACTCCATAGGCATGTGGACCTCCTCAATTTCTCCTTCATGCCTTTCGTCCGCTCTTTCCCATTTTCCATCTCTCTGTGCTACGTCTTAAGGTTTCGATCTTTTTTACATCATTAATTCTCTTTCTAGCTCTCTCGTAAAAAAATTTAATCCATTCTTTGCTTCAAAAAAAAAATCGTAACTTTATTATTCATTTCTAAAAACTCTAGGTGGTTCTTTTTTGCAATTTGCCTGACCTTTTTCATAGTATCTTGCTCTTTCACATTTTCAAAGCCTCCTTTTAAGTTCTTTTAGGGTCATTTTTTTAATACTTTCCATCTGATCATCGTATCATCAGAAGTTCTTGGGCATCTAATCGTACCCTCTTGTTGTCTGCAGACTCGTGATTGTCTCCCCTGGGTTGTCTAAATTTGGATTGTGAGCTCATCTTCAGCAAGGTATATCTATGTGCGGTCATCCGGAACTGACTACTTGAAGGTTTGTTCCTCCAGAAAAAATTGTGTATCTGCTCTTGCCCGGCATGCCACAGGGATACAGTAAATTGAGACCACTTTTAAAAAATTGTCCTTAGGGGGTTCCTAAATGATATAGGTAGCATAAATAAGACAATTAAACAGCATAGTGTAAGTCAATGGTTATAAATTCCTAAGAGAATGTTTTTCCCACCACATCTAGAGCACAAACTGACAGGCAAGTTTTCTAGTTGTCCCCTTGTGCCAGCTTTCATTCTAAAGGCTTAATCTGTCACTTCTGAGAGTTCTTCTTATATTACTTCTTTGGTAAATTCTACCTTTTCATTTTCTTGGTTCTCTCTATGACGTGTGGAATTTCTTAACCTGAAATCCTCTCATTTTCTCAGCAATACCTTTTTGTAAGGGTGATATGCTGGTTTTTCTCATCAGAGGATCCAGAAATGTCACTATCTGAGATACGTTCTTCATGGCCACTCAGTTTCTCCAGAAAATATTCCTTCCATGTTTTTCATCTTGGTGCAGGTGAGAAGCAGGAGCTGAAGGTATACTTTTGTTTGCGTCAGTTTTGTGAGTTTTGTGAGAAGGAGAACGTCCTGCCCACCTCTCGGTTTTCAGCCCCAAGGCACACCCACCCTCTGCTGTACCTGGGAACTTGAAACCGAAGTGTCCGTGGTTCACCTTCCCTAGAAAACTCCAGTCTCCTCTGAGCGGCAGAAGAAGAGGGAGTGAGGAAGATGAACATTTTCCCCAGGCTGCCAGGAGCGAGGGAGGGTCCCGAGGGTCCAGCCCCTCAGCGTGTCCACTTTCGAGTCTTCTTACATCGCATCGCTCTCCCCCCTCTCCTTGGCGTCTAACTCTATCCATTTCCTGAGGCCGCTATAACAAAGTGCCACACACCATGGGGCTTAAAACAAGAGAAATGTATTGTCTCCCAGTCTGGAGACTAGAAGATAGGCTATCGAGGCATCGGCAGGGTTAGTTCCCTCTGAAGGTGGTGAGGGAGAATCAGTTCCATGCACCTCCCAAGTTCTGGTAGCCGCAGGTGTTCCTTGGCTTGTAGATGCCATTCCCCTGCGCCCTCACTGTCTTCCCTCCGTGCATGTCTGACTCTGTGCCCAAATTCTGCCTTTGTATAAGAACACAGTCATATTGGATTAGGGCCCATGCTAATGACCTTGTCTTACATTGATTCCCCCTGTAAAGACTCCAAATGTCTCCAAATGAGGTCCCATTTTGAGGTACGGGGGGTCAACACGGCAACATACTTCTTTCAGAGGGACACGGTTCAGCCCATCACACCGCTGAGCCAAATCCTGAGCTCCTCTGGAGTTCTGCAGGGTGGGTCAACTCATTCCCTCATTTTGATGCCTCCTCCTCCCCACGCACATACCCGCACAGAGACACGTGTATGTACACGGACACATGCACAGATAAATGCACACACAGAGACAGAGTAACACGTGGAGACATGGATACACACAGATACACAGACACACAGACACGCACAGACACACACTCACTAGTATACTTGGAGTGTGCCTTTTTTTGGTCTGTTTATTTCATACTCTTCTGTCTACTTGGCCTCTTTTCCCATTCCTTCTGCTTTTTAGAGCCATAACATTTGCATCCTCTTCCAGCAATTTTGGTGGGATTTAGAGAATAAGCAGCGATTAATCCTGTACACTCACCCTCCTGCATTTAACCAGAAAATACTCCAGAACAACATCCTCCAGGCCTGGGAGCACTTCTCTGGAGCATTTGCTGCAGAGAAGACGTCTTCACCCAGAAATGATGACCTTTTCATGATTCTAAAGCGCCCACCTCTGAGCATGGCCCGTCATTTACCAGAAATGCCCAGTGACCCCATGACATGAGGAAGGGTGTGGCCTTTAAAGCTTGACCTACTTTCTGCCCGGCTCCTCCCCCAAGTTGATTTCTCTTTGTCCTCGTCCCCTAGGCTGCCCTCCTCTGCTCACCCCGCATGTCTGTGTTCCACTACGAAGAGTAACCTGTCTCTTTAAAAGGAAAAAAAAAGCCACCAAGTGACCTCCCTTAGGAACGAGTTGCTAAGCGGGTGTTTTTGCTGGAGACGTGGCTGCAGCTTCCCAGCGAGCTGCCTGGGCACCACCCCAACATTCAGCCTCTCCCTGGGACTCACAGAAGTTTCAACAGGAAGACCCATCTGTCTGCACTTGCCCTTCCTCACAGAGAGCGGAGTCTGCACAATGCTTTTGTGAAGCTCCTCAAGGTAAATCAGCCCTGGGGAGCAGGGCTGCAGCGTTGGGGTCCTGCTTTCAGTCCCCGCCCTGGAGTTCAGCCTCTCCCCTCCGTACCCTGAGCAGATTTAATGAATTGTAAAGTCAGAGGTTCTCAGCACCAGCATTCACGTTTTACCTTCTGGAACTGAAACATGGAGCGTTACTCAGGCTGCTGCTTGGAGTCTGGTTTGTAAAAACGTTAAGTCTAGCTCATCATAGTTCCTGGGTGAATTTCCCCCAGACTGTTGTCACTCTGCTTCCTTCCTGGGACCTCCTTGCCGTCCGGTTGCATTCCAGTCTCCCGGAACTATTTGCTGCATGTCCTGTTTCTGGGCCTTTTAGCTCAAAGTGGTTTGAAGGGCTAAGTACTAGCTATTGCAAGCTTCGCTTTTTTTTTGGCATTAGACAGGGAAAGGGCTGTGACAGACAAAGGGCTGAGGACCGCTGCTCTCGCCAAAAAAACCACATGAAACTCTGCCGGCCGCAATTTAAAGTGATTGCTTCCCTCCATTACAAAGAGGTGCAATGAAAAGCTTGAGAGTCTAATGGGAAATACACGTACGTCATTACATTCTCATATAATTTCTGCAAATAAACTCGGCACCAGAATGAAATCTCCCTCTGTATCTATCTCCTAGAGCTCATTGAAAGAGTCATTCATTCCCATATTTATTGAGCAAAAACAATGCACCAGGCAACGTGCTGGAGTTTAAAGTGTGTGACAATGAATTGGACCAGGTCAGAAGCTCAGAGTTTCCTGGGAAAACAGACCTAGAAACAGAAGACAACAGTGCAATGAGCTAAATGCCGTAAGAGACTTAGGAAAGAGTCTAAAGTGCTTAGAGCCGAGCCAGAGTACTCCCAGGGGAGGGCCTGGGCACTCGGTTCGTGTCAGTGCATTAGGCACATGTCATACATTACACATTACATATATCATATATTATATATTATACCGAGCCGATTCTATAAAGGTATGTGTTGCTAACCTTATACTATGGGAAATTACGGGTGGAATAATTTGTAGAATTAGGTAATGAATTGAAAAACAGTGTGTGTGACACTTGCCCAGGGTTCCAGGCTCCAGCTGTAATAAGCTGGGATGGAAAAAGGTACGGGGAGAACACGCTCATGCGTGTGAGGGCGGGGGGAAGGCTCCACCAGAAGCACCCTCAACGGAAGCAGAAGGAAAACCGCCTTGGACCCAGCTGGCGGGGACATAGAGGGGCTGTTGGTTGTTGGAGCCAGTGGGTTTGGTGCAAGGCAGGGCAAATTTCCCCGAGTTGTCAGGGAGTCCAAGCCCTGCACAGAGAGGAGAAGAGGGTCCTTTGGCAGAGAGCGTAGAAAGAATTCAACCCACGCGCCACACTTAGAGTCAAAAGGAAAGTTTATTAGAAAAGGGACAACATGCCACCAACAGAGTGTGGTCTCTCAGAGGCAGAGAGGGAGAAGGACAGTGAGAGGGACAGAGTAAAGGCACTGAGAGGGACCCTGAGTGTCCAGGGAATTCGGTTTCTATATCGTTCTTTAGTTCCTGTGAGTTATAGTTTAAAAGACTCTGTTAACCCAATTCCTTTGATATAGACACACAGCAAGGAAGGGGAAGAGTGTGCAGTGTGAAAAGTAAGAACAGGGAGAGTGACAGGCCCGCTGGCAGTTCCCAGCCTTTAACCCTCAGGTTCCCCGTGGTTTTAGCCCTAGAGAATGACTCTGGGTTCCTAGTTCCGCTTCACAGATGTGGAGAATGGGCCATTTGCAATCCCGCAGAAACCTCCCTCTGTTCTGCAGGCCTCCTCCGGCCGGGCTGCAGGGCTGATCAGCATATCACAGTCTCTGATTGCGGCCTGATTAACATTTTAATTCTCTTGGCTCCTTTCTGCTTTAGGTTGAAGGTGGGAACCAAAGACCTTAATGGGAGACCTGAACAGCACCTGAGGTCTTCTTTACGACTCCCCTTCCGTGCCCTGAGCTCTTTTTCCCTCCCCGCTCCTTTCTTCTGCTCCTCCCCCCATCATCACCTTTTCTTAAAAACACCAGGATCGAGAGACGGGTCCATGTTGGGCATTTTACTACACACATTCTCTCATTTAAACCATATAAAATAACTACCCTGAGGTAGGAATTACGATCCCAAGTTTACAGACGTCAGAATGTATCTCGGAGAAGCAAAGGCATCGCTCCGAGATCACAACTGATAAATACAGCTGGAACTTGAACTCAGGTCTATAATGATTTTTTACAAAACCCTCTCTCTTTCTATAAAACCATGTTTTCACGGTTCTGGAGTAAGATGCACATAATTGTATTATTTTTTTTAAGCAGCCAAGGTCGAAATTCATCCAGTGCTGTCCTTTGCGTACACTTTCTGTTTTTCCCCTCTACCTGCTGTAGAATTTGTCACAGGGTCCTCTTAATGACATCGCTCCTCTCATGACTCTCAGGGATAGAGAGTGAATTTGTCTGGAGGAAGGTGTCAGTATTTCTCTCAAAAATGTTTTCGATTTTTTGCACTGAGTTAAACAAATCGTGGACCCAAAGTAGCCAAAACCTTTTCTTACTGGGGCAATGCTTCCGTTTTCCGTTGTAAATGCTTTCAGAATAGGGGGCTGGCATAGAACAGTTCCTGATATCAGCGAAAAGAGAAGAATAAAGGGTGACACCGGGCAGAAATCTGGACTCAGAGTCCTGGGGTCAAGTTCCCAATGTGACATTTAATAACGATAATCTTGGACAAATCATGTAAACTGTCAGAGGTTGACCTTGAGGAAACCTCGGTTGCCTTACATGTAAATTGAGGCAGGTGCTACTAAGCTAGAAAGAAGCGTTGCTGTCAGGCCTAGTGATAACACGTATCTAGTGTGAGCACACAATAAGTCTGCAATAAGTCATGGCTCTTATTTTGAGGTCGCCAATAGGAATATATTAACATGCACTCGATGCCTATGATAACGAGCTGCATATTAAAATTGGACAGTACTGATTTATCTTTTCTTAGTAAGGCTGTTTATAAAAGAAAGACATTTTGATGTCATTAGATTTCTTTAGAAACTCATTCAAAAGTAATGATCAGGAAAGAATGAGAAAAATGTCAACCCCATTACATTTTTCATTTTCTACATCTACTTCTTTCTTTCGTACACAACATTTGTTAATGTATCGAGAATCTTTTCTTAGTTACTAAAATATTTCACAGTTTTTTTTCCAGTTCGTAATTGCCAGAGATGTTTATTAGAGAGCTTTCGTGTTCTTCAGATTTCATCCATATCAACCTGTTGTTATTTCTAGATTATCTCCTCACTTTTCATTTTCTTAGCTGCTTTCATCATTTCCTTTCCTCTATTTTTTGTAGCCTGTGAGTTGGTCGGGATGGGAGACAATAGAATTTCAGGTGCCTTATTTCCCTATAACATGCTAATTCCCCACGAGGGCCAGTGAAACCTTGAACGCCTCGCATGAGCTGCTTAAATGACCGAGGCCCCGTCAAGATTTCACTTCCACACATATCAGGAAGAGTTTCTGATTCGTCAGCCCAGGTATTTCTCTCATTTAATAATCACCTCGGCCCAAAGAGGACGATAAGCTTTAAAGGGCTCCAGGATGTGACTACGGAGACGCGGCCAATAAATAATGACTTAGTCATTCATTGGACAAGTATTTATTAAATGTCTGCTGTGTGCCATAGTCCTACGCTCTGGCGGTAAATGATGAACAGATGTTCCTGTCCTCTTGTAGCTTATATTCTAATGATAATGGGCAGGCAATCGCAAATAAATATGTATGTCAGCTGGTGAAGAGTACTAGGGGGAAAAAATCATTGTAAGGTAGTTAGGGAGTTCTGCACGGTGGGAGGTTATCATGGCATTGTGAGTGTTTAGGGAAGACCCCTCCGATCAACTGAAATTTGAACAGAGTCCTGAAGGAACTAAAAGAGAGAAAGTCAAGCAGATATCTTGGGAAAGAGAGTTTCAGGCAAAGAGAACAGCAAGTGCAAAGGCCCTGAGGCCAGAGGGTTCAAGTGCAGATCATGCAGGGCCTTATAGGCCATTAAAAGAATTTTGGATTTCATCCCGTTGAAGAAGGGAAGTCATTGGAGGATTTTGAGTGGAAGAATAACATGATCTCTCTCAAATTTTAAACAATTTACTCTGGCTTCAACGTAGGGAATAGACAGTAGGGAAGCAAGGTGGGTGTGAGGGAGGCCAGGAAGTTCTTACACTTGGCCATGTGATGATCTCTCTCAAATTTTAAACAATTTACTCTGGCGTCCACGTAGGGAATAGACAGTAGGGAAGCAAGCTAGGAAGTTCTTACACTTGGCCATGTAACAGACAGCGGGGCTTGACCAGGGCGACAGTTAGGGAAGGTGCCGAGAGGTGGTCGGATCCTCAGTCTAAGTTGAAGGCAAAGTTGGCAAGACCTCCGGTGGGTGGGACGCGATGTGTCGTACAGGAGTCAGGGCAGGATCAAGAATGACTACGAGGTGTCGGCCGGAGCAAAGTGGCATTCTGTGGAAGGCAGCGAGGAAGGTTGAAGGACGAGCAGGTCGGGGATCGTGACAAGGAGCTTTGTCTGGCGCATGCTAAGCGAAATGAAGGTACCCATCTAGCCCTTGGACATTGGCGTCCGGGGTCCTGGAGAGACATGTGAGCCCAGGGTGTAAGTCTGGAGACTATCAGTTAGTAGGTGGTATTTCAAGCCAAGCAAAAGGATGAGACCACCAGGCACTCACATGGGGTGCCCAGGAGATGAGCAGAAACCAGCCCGGGAGTTTGAGAAGGAGCAGCCAGTGGGTAGAATGAAAACCGGGAAAGGACATGTCCCAGAAGGCACGTGAAGAAAATAGTTCAAGGAAAAAAAATGTGATGGGTCCCTCTCATTACTCAGTGCCTCTAACAGGTCGGATAAGATGAGGACTAAAGAC
>NW_006441953.1:25485802-25534494 GCF_000325575.1 Pteropus alecto | reverse complement strand
ACCACTGTCACGTGACTCCAAGTGCAGAGCAATTTGCTGGCTCCCACCTGCTCACGGTAAAGCCAGGTTCATTGCCAGGTGCATGGGGACAGAGGGATCTAGCATCCTTCCTATTCCCCCAGAGCTCATTTCCACCAGTCCCGGATCTTTTAGAACATATTCCTTGCGGATGGATCATCTACTCAGTTCAAAGCCATCAGGAACCATGGAAGCCAGCGTCGTATTTATCGATAGCGAGACAGGTGGTTCGCTGGTTTCAAGAGGCCTGACTTCTTCTTCGTTCTTTGCCTGCCAGGGAGGGAACCATCACAGCTAAAATGAATCCCAAGGAAGAAGAAGTGACAATAATTACAGAGGTAAGTCCCCGAGGGATGGGCGTGTGTGTGCACTGTGCTCCTGTCACGTGTGCTGGACCAGCGACAGGCAGGTATCACTCACCTGCCACACGCAGACGGTGCTACTTGGCACCGGTGGAGAAGGGGGCGGGAGCTGTAGGGACCGCGGCTCTGCAGGAGCTCGAGGGGCCCCTCCTCAGTGCTCTGACCCTGTTCGGTCAGCGTCATGAATTCTGACACACGGCAGTTCCAAGGCGCCAGCTGCGACCGGGTCCTGCTCAGTGGAAGCGCCATCGGTTTCCAGAGAAATTCAGAACGAAGGTAACTGTCGTCGATTATAACTGGTCATCCAATCCTGTGTCCCGTGGAGTCCTGCCCTTCTAACTCACTGTGTGCCACATCACCGCACCCTGCCTAGAACAGAAGAGGAAGGCCGGCTCCCACCTGCACGCTGCAGACCCCCCAGCGCTGCATCTCTCATGACGCGGGAGCTCACTCACCTGAGACCACAGAGGCAGAAATGAAGACAATGTGCTGTTTTCCACGGAGCACTTCGAAAAGCCTGGAGGAGCGCATGCTGCAGATAGAACCACACGTAACTCTACGTGTGCTTATTCATTCATGCAACCAGCATCGATCTTTCCTCTGGCCCCTGAGGATTCGGCAGTGAACAAATCCTGTGCCCTCGTGGAGTTTACATTCTCTCTAATTTGAGGTCGCGCTGGATGGCTTCCCATTGTTGGAGGATCGAATCATTATTGGAAAGCCAAAAAAGGACCTCTCAGGCATCTACTCTAAGCCAGGAAAAACCTAGACTTGAAGTATGAACCTTACCGGCACGCCTCAGTAATAGCAACGCTGCCGAATCGAAGCTGAGGACCTCCTGAGCTAAGAACGCTTCCTACCCGGTGGGCCCTGAAGGGAGAGGCCCAAGGGAGGCTGGGCCCTGCACCCAGAGGACGAGTCACAGAAATCAGTCGCCCAGACCAAGGGCAAGCGGACGCCATGTCCGTTCCCTGGTTGGGACCTGGGTCCCCTCTTCTGTAATCAAAATTCCTGTCTTCTCCAACCCCGATGGCCAAGGGCACTGATGTGTCGTTGGAACCCAGCTCTGCAGCCTAGGTGACATTTCTTTGAACCCTTATATCATTAAAACCCACATTCTGTGTTCCAAGTTTATTCCTGTATAAAAAACTTTTAAATTTCCAATTTTCGAGAAAAAAATTTTAATAACTTTGGTGGAGTGGGGAGAGGTTCTAGGTCTACCTTGCAATTTCTTTTACACCCAGAGATGCTTCACCCCAGTTTGAAAAATCTCTAGCCCTAGAAAAGTTTAAAGCTTGAAACCTGAGAGCATTCGGCCCTAACATTTTATGAAGAAAATTTTAGAAAACATAAAATGGAAAAAGAAAACAAAGCTTTCACTGTTAAAAGGTTTCTCCCTTTTTCAAAAAGAGCTGATGACATTTTTCTTTACACTGAAACTTCTGTGGAGATTGAACACATATGTTCGTCATTCTCCACCTGATAAGAAGATGAAGAAGCAGAGAAGCCCATCCCTGGAAACCCGTACTTCGAGTCTGAGGTCGTCCTGTGCTGATCGTTTGGCTTGAGAAACCGCTTTTCAAGGACATGTCTATTTTGAGCAGAGTAGATGAGGATGAGATCCCGTCCACTGTCCCTTCCCTTCACGCGCACTCGACTTCAGGGCAGGGGTCCCCAGGGCAAGGTGGAGGTGTTCATTTTGATAACCTAGAAATCGCAGGCCTGCTCCTCCGTTATGATTCGTTCCCGACTTACACACGCACCGAGCGCTGACTCTTCCATTTGCGTTTTGACAAAGGAGTTCGTGGAAAACGATGAGGATGCAGCTGTGAGAAGAAAGAAGCCTTCGAAGGTGCGAGGACCAAAAAGAAAACCACAGGTAGGGAGTGACGAGGAGAGGGACTGTGTAGCAGGCTGCTGGCTGGCGACTCACCTGCCCCCGCAGGAGCCACGCACCCCTCCCTGGGAGAAGCCTGGATGTGCAAGGGGGGCCCAGGACCTGTGGGGGACCCTCCAGATGCCCCTCACTATTTGGACTGGTTTTCCTCGGAAGTTTTGCCCGTCCCCTGAGAGATCTAGACAGGATGAAAGAGCCCCGTCCTGCTGCCGTCACGGGAGGCCGTGAACTAAGACGGCGGTAGGTGGCAGTGCAGGACCACACGTCCCCGGCAGCTCCCCCTTCTCCAGCTGCAGTTCTGCTCCAGTCTAAGGGGGAGGCTAATTCCCGCCGCCCCGGCCTGCCCGCCCTCCCTCCCCCAGCTGTCCTCGCCGCGGGAGTGGCCCTCCTCGGCTCGGAGCATCCCCGTGCAAGGTCAACGTTCTCCAGGTAAATCAGTTCCCTTGTAAGAGTCCTTGCCCTCCGTGGAGGGACAATTTGTTTGGAATACTCGAGATGCCAGCAGGGGAGGGAGAGGTAGGGAACGCCATTTTGAGCCAGCAGCCACGTGATAGGGCTGCCTGGAGCAGGGTGGCTGGGAGGTGGGGCCGTGGGGAGGGCACCAGACATCACAAGGCATGGAAGAAACCCCCTCTCTGACTCCCCGTCCCCAGCACACTCGGGCCGGGGCTGGGGCGAGCTGGGCAGAGGCGCAGGCTTCTGCTTCTGCAGCTGTGATGGAGCTTCCCAGTAGAGGGCTCAGGGGGCAGGAGGTGCTGTCAGGCCACGTGGCCGGGCCCTCTGGCCTCTCAGGGAACTTTAACCCCTTCTTGCAGGGCTGGTGGTGACTCTGCAGCCAGGGATAGGAGACCCACAGAGGCGGCAATGATCCAATGCAGATAGAAAGAGTTCAAGTCCTTAGTTCAAAGGTCATAGTCACAGTGAGCAGTGGTGTCCAGGGCTGGGGGGTCTGGAGCTTGAACTGAGCAGAGGGGACACAGAGGGTGCAGAGAAGAACACTCCAGGCATCATCTCATTAATTTAAGCTGCACAAGAGCCCCCGTCCCAGAATGACATAGCTGTCTTTGGGGCATTGCGAGAAATCTAGAATAATGTTTCTTAACCTGGGTGACACTTCAAAATCATTTGGGGATTTTTTTTTTTTTTAATTAGATGCCTCAGGTTCACCCCAGGCTATTTACTTAAATCAAAATCTCTGTGCTTTTGCACAATGCCTGGTACATAGCAGCATCTCATGAAGGGGCTGTTTTCATTTCCCTTCTTCCACAGATGAGGAATGAAAGGAAATGAGAAAATTAAATACCCTGCCTAGAGCCCCCACGTAAATCTGAGTTCGGAGGCAAGATTTTGTCTGACCCTAAAGACCGTCACTCAACCGTGGCCTCCTCTGCATTTGTGCTCACCTGCCCACCCTCCTCTGAGAGTCTGGGGGAGAAATGAGAGGCTATTCTTTGCCCCGAATAATCCAGGGACCCTTGAACGACCGTTTCCAAATGAGGTGGGGTTAGCATCAAGTAGTTTGGTTGTGACTTTCCTGCTTCCTTTTGTCCAGATTTCTGCAGAGCTCTATGCATTCTTCCTAGAAAAATATGAAATATTCATTTGATTTTGGGATGCCTTGGTGATTTCACAAGAAACATCCTAGAAAAATTCAGGGTTGACACTGCTTCCCTGGGTAATGTGACCACATAGACACAGGTAGCAGGGACCACGGACGGTTATCTAGATCAGAATAGTTTGAAGACTTGGCGCCTCCTTAAGTGACCCACTGCATCCTGATATAGGATCTGAGTCAAAGGAAGCCCTAGAAGTCGCAGTCCCTGACCCTCTGCCCCTGTGCCCACAGCTGCAGACGGCTGGCCCCGAGGAAATGGTGTCTGAGAAGCCCCGTCTCGGCAGCCAGCAGGAGCCCGTGCAGGAAGATCCCCACCCGGACACTCGTGCCCTGAGCATGCCCGCCCGACGAGGCCCACGAAGTAAGTGTCTCTCGGTTCAGTCCAAACGGGGTTCGTTAAACTGCCTTCTGTGACGGGCACAGAGCGATACTGGGATTTTTTAATGGGTATTATTTTACATACACGGCCACCACCCCTCCACCCCACTTCACCCCAACTCTGGGGGTAATGTTCTAGGGGATAGGACACACAGCTTCAGCTGTGTATACAACCACATAAGATTGGAAGTGTGAATTGAAACAGAAATGGTGTGGGTAATCGAATATACGAACATTCGAAGGAGGGCGAAATAGTCAGGAAGGCAAATAGCAAAATGAAGTGAACTTGAATCAGATGTCAGACGACATGAGAGAGTTTCCCAGGCTCTCGGCCACCCGGCCCCTTGAGGACCCCGCACTGACCACTCCCCCACACACCCTCCCTTCTCCCTCCAAGGACCTTGGGTCCCACGACACAGTATCTGCTCTTTCCCGCTACAGCGAACTCAGTGGTTCTCCATTCATTGTAGAGAAAATGATTGCCCCTCGCTTGCTGCTTTTTGTGAAAAGTAGATAAGATGAGAGAAGTGTGTTATACTGTCAAATGTTGCACAATTGCTACACAGTTGTTACCCTATCTGCCAGTAGCAGAGCAGGAATAAAGTAACTGTTGTAAATTAAAGGGCTTTATACAAGCTCATCCGACCTCGTGGTTCTCATCTAAGAAGATGAAACAAATGAGTAAACCAGAACCAAAGAGAAACGAACTCTATCCCATAAAGTTGCTTCTTTTTCTAGATGCTCAAAATTACTCATTGTGGAAGACTGTAACTGGTCTTAGCTCAGGCTGCCATAACGAAACCATAACAAAATACCATAGACTGGGTGACATTTATTTTCTCGCCATTCTGAAGGCTGCAAGTCCAAGATCAGGGCACCAGCATGCTGGGTTCCCAGCGAGGCCGCCCTTCCCAGCTTGAGGGTGCCTGCCATCTGCCAGTGTGCTCACTCTGGTGTCTCTGTTCTCAAGGATGCTAATCCTAGTGTAACAGGACCTCACCTCAGGACCTTATTGAACCTTAATTCCCTCTCGTCTCCAAATACAGCCACATCGGAGGTTGGGGCTTCAACATGTAAATTGTGCTGGAACACAATTCAGTCCAGAGCATAACCATTGGATATTTAAGTCGTTATTTTAAAACTGAGGAGGGAAAGTCAGAGTAGGTGGCCAATAATAAAGACTCTGGCATGAGGCAAAGTGGATTCTTTTCTATGTTTCTTTAAAATGCAGAGTGACTAAGGTGTTTGAGAGAAAGAGAGATAAGAGATTTAATCAAAGCATTTGTCCCAAAATAAAATCGTATTATTTCTGATTTGGAGAAGAGGAGAATAACACAATGCTAAGATGTGCCTGCCTGAGCGAGGTCATGACCAGTGGTATCTGGGAAGCCTTGGGTGGAGCTGAGATCTGTGGTTGATTTGGCAGCACCGGATGGAGAGGAAACGTCCCTGGGAGTGAGGTGGGGGCAGCTGATGGATGAGAAGCCCGCGTGACCGGGCATCAGTCAGAAAGAGAGGTCAAGACCAGCAGAAGGCCATGCGGTCAAGAGAGCAGAACGGCCTTCACCGTTCTGTGGACACACATGAGAGCAAGGGACAGGCAAGTCCAAGGAATGACAAGTGCCGTGCGAAACCCAGCGAGGAGTTAGGGCGGGGGGCTCAGTGGAGATGCTAAAGGAATGGGGCCGATGGGTGTGTAGGGGTCTCTGTGCTAGAGTTTTGGGGGAAGAAGATTCTAGACAGACTGAAAATACGCAGATGTGTGCTGAAAACAGTGCATCCAGAGCAAGGTGGAAGCAGCCACGTCTTTCGCCGCCTCTCCTGGGAAATCACACACCATTGCCATTTGTCAGAGTGTGCCACTAAGTCCAGCCCACATTCAAGAGGAGGGAAGTTAGGCTCCACCTTTTAAAGGGAGATGCATTGATAAAACTTATGAAAGTTTTGAAACCACCACTTTCATCTTTCTTTAAAAGTCTTTATATCACTTTTCTACTCAGAAGTCTATAACAAGCATTGCATAAAATCCACACGCTTTTATTAGTTCTGGGTTCTGAGACCCTACGCAATCCGGTCCCCTCCCATTTTATTTCCACTCTTCCCCAATCTCTCTGCATTCTGGTCAACTGCTTACCAACCTCTGAATGTCCCATGACCACCTGAGGCTTCCCAGGCTTTGGTGCCCACGCAAAGAAAGTTCTCCATCCAACGCTTTATTACGCTTGTGACTGAGAAAGGCAATCAGGATGTAGCAGTCAAGGCCATCGGGCTTTGGTGCCAGATAAGCGTGGTACCCGTCTCTACCCGGCCCTTTCTTACTCGCTTGGGCGAGTTCGGCCACCTCCCTAAACTTCCGTTTCTTTATCTGCAAAATGGTGGCAAGTATACAATGCCTTAATACATCTGCAGCATTTATCCTCCAGCTGGGGGATGAGAGGGAAAAAGGGAAAACCGATGAATGGAACGTGAGAAGTAGACACTATGGCCAGTGACGAAAAGCGTTATAGAGAAAGATGAAGAAGAAGCTGGACAGGACTGGACGCGGGGCGAGAGGAGGGGGTACCGTTTGACTAAAAGTCGTCGGGGATGGGGCTGGAGCAGAAGAGTGAAGGAAATGAGAGATGCCTGAGGGAGGTGGCCTTAAAGCAAGAGAGGACTGTTTAAGGCAGAGCAAGGAGGGCCAGAGTGGCTGGCAGAGAATGATCAAAAAGGAGAAATGAGGTGACGAGGGAGGGAGGGCATTGTACCTCGCCTTGCGGGTCCTCGGACTTTCCATCCGAGTGAGAGGAGAGCCCCGGGAGCGTGGGAGAGACGAGCGCTCTGCTCGGACTGGAGGCTGAAGGCGGCCGTGCTGAGCTGGCTCCGGAGAGACCGCGTTGAGGGTGACGGCGAAAACCCAGGTGGGAGGTGGTTGGGGGCTGGAGCAGGGCAGTGGGGGAAGGGGTGAGAAGCGGGGTGGGAACCGGGGTATCTGCGAGGTGGAGCCAGCCGGGTTGACAGACCATTAGACGGCAGTCGTGAAGGTAGGAAGGACCACTCCAACACGCTTTTTGACTTGAGAAACTGGGAGCATGGAGTTGCCCCGGGCAGAGCGGGGAGAGATGGCGGGGGTAGAAAAAGGGAAGGACGTGCTAAGTCTGGGATCTCGTGGAGATGGACTGTGGAGATCCACAGGTCGCGGGGGAGGTGGAAGCCAGGGAGGCCTTCGCTGACCTTCCATCCTAAATGGCTCCTTCCCGCCCATCTCCTCCTCCATCCTCTCCTGGTTCATTTTCCTCACGTGCCCATCATTGGATTCAAGGACCAACGAGATTTTGCCACGTTTGTTTCAAGTATCCTTTTCCTCTGCCAAAATTTACACACACGCATATATATATTTGTATGCTTTTTAATCATGGTGGGAAAAAAGCACATGATATGAACTTATCCATCTTAATCATTTTTAAAGGTACAGTTCAGTGGAGTTAACTGGACTCATAATTGTTGTACGACAGCTCTCCAGAAACTTTTCATCTTACAAAACTGAAACTTTATATTAAACAAGAACTCCCCATTTCCCCCTCCTCCCGCAGCTGGCAACCACCATTCGGTTCTTCGATCCTGTGAATTTGACTGCGTTAGATATCTCAGAGAAGTGAAATCATACAGTATTTGTCTTTGTGACTGGCTAAATTCACTTAGCATAGTGTCTTCAAGTCATCCCTATTTGTAGCATGTGACAGAAATTCTTTCCTTGTTAAGGCTGCGTAATACGCCACGGTGTGTATAGACCACATTTTGCTTATCCATCCATCCTTCGTGTACATTTGGGTTGCTTCTACCTCTTGCCTATTGCAAATAATGCCGTCATCAACATCAATGTGCAAATATCTCTTCAAGATCTTGCTTTCCGTTCTTCCGGATATATGCCAAGAAGTAGGATTGCTGGGTCATGTGGTAGTTCTATTTCTAACTTTTTGAGGCACCTTCCTACCGTTTTCCATAGCGTCTACACCCTTGTACATTCCCACCAACAGTGCACGAGGGTTCCAGCTTCTCCACATCCTTGCCAACTTCTGTTACTTTCTGTTTGTCTGTTTTTCTAGTAGTCATCTTAATGTCATCTTTTGATTTGCATTTCTGTAATGATTAGTGATGTCAAGCATCTTTTCCTATGCTCATTGACCATCTGTACATGACGTTGGGAGAAATGTCTATCCTTTGCCCAGTCTCTGGTCAACTCATTTGTTTTATTGAATTGCAGGAGTTTTTTATGTATTCTGAATAATAAGCCCTTATCGGGAATAGGATTTGCGATATTTTTCTTCCCATTTCATAGTTTGCCTTTTTACTCTATTGATCATGTCCTTTGATGTGCAGACGTTCTGAAGACTGAGGTGGTCCCGCTTGTCTACGTTTGCTTTTGTTGCCTCTGCTTTTGGTGTCGCATCTGAGAAATCATCACCAAACTCAGTGCCATGATTTCCTCCATGTTCTCTTCTAGGAGTTTTATAACTTTATGTCTTACCTTTAGGTCTTTAATCCATTTTGAGTTTATTTTTCTAAACGGTATAAGGTAAGGGTCCAACTTCATTCTCTTGCATGCGGACAGCCGGTTAGTTTCCCAATGCCATTTGTTGAAGAAACGATCCTCTTCCCGTTGAGTGGTCTTGGCATCCTTGTTGAAAATCGTTTGACCATACACACGAGGGTTTACTTCATGACTTTCAAGTCTTGGAACCTTGAGCAACAACTTAATCTTCCTAAGCTACGGGAGCCTCGTTTACAAAGTGCCTGGGCTTCAGGCAGCTGTTATGGGGAAGAAACCAGATGATATATAGAGAGCGCCCCACAGGGGGCCTGGCACATACATCACAAGCTCCTCCAGATGAAGGAAGAACGTGATGCTAAATAACTAATAAGAATAATCATCTTTCTTGAGTGCTATGATGCCAAGGTCTTCATAAGCATTACATTATTTAATTCTCAGAATAGTCCTATCATCGGGCATCATTCTGTAGATTAGGAAAGGAAGGTTCAGAGAGAACCAATAGCCAGAAGTGGTGAAGCCAGAACTCAAACTCCAGTCTGCAGACCTCCAGAACCTGTGTTCTTGGTTGCTGCGTCACTCTACACCCACAAATCTTAACCCTGACTGGTCTTCGAAGCTGATGGTTTACAGCTGCCCACAGAAGGTACGATGGCACTGCTACAAGCAGCCCTGTCCACGGTGGCTCCCAGGGCCCCAGGGGACTCTGCATACGGAGCACAGAGTCAGCTTAGAGTCTTTACAAGATGGTCAGTCTGCTGTGCCTCATTTTTTTTTCCTCTAAAGAGTGTCACTCAGGTGAATCGTACACCTTACTCCCCCTACCTAGACTAGCTCCTTCTCTATATGTGTTTTGTTGGTTTGTTTGTTTATTTGTTTGTCTTATGCTACCTGCTTCCCTTTCAGAAATCAGTACACACATCACCCCCTTTGGGAAGTTGCCCCTGTGCCCAGTGCGGGCCGAGTAGATCTTCTGTGCTTTGCAGCACCTACGGCCATGTGAGCACCTGAGGTCCCTCCTTATGGGCCCACAGTCTCCCCTCCCCTCTCCACTGGACGAGAAATCTCTGAGGGAAGAGACTGAATTTCAGCTCTGCTCAGCCCAGTGCTGGTACTCAGATGGCACTGGACAATGCTCACGAGCGAACAGCTGTCTCAAGCTGGCCTTTCTGCTTTGTACTCCAGGCCATGCTCTGGCTTAAGTGGGCTTCACTACACACCCACCTCTGTTCCCACCACAGCCTTCCAACGAAGTCCGCTTGCCTGTGTCCAGAACTTCGACTTCCCAAACCTCTCGTGGACTTGGCCTGCCCCTCGGCGCTCCCATCCCAGCACCCCACCTTGAACCCGTGACCTACTCTACACTGTAGCATTCCTACAGGGCTCCAGTGTTGTCAAGGTCAGACTGTATTCAGATGTTCAGATAGTGCCTCCCCAATGGCACCAGGCACACACCCAGAAGTGCCACCTCCCTGATTAACACACCCACAAGTGCCACCTCCCTGATTAACAGCAGCACAATTCCATGCAGTGAAAGCTTTGGCTTCTAACTTGCTATTCAAACATATCCATAATCAGGACATTCCAAACAGAGAAAGCATTTCACCACACAGGCGCTAGTTCCAAGTCAAGGAAACATCTAGAAAAAAAAGAGCACACATGCCCCCGTGACTCCAACTCGCACCATCTCTTCAGGGAGGAACTATCAAATGTTAAGTAGTTTCTTATGAACACAAATTTCTCCATTACAGACATCTGCTTTCCATTCATTCGTGTTAGTTTCTCTGATTAAAGCACCATTTCTGAGCCAATTTTTCAGTATTGGTTGAAAAGAAAGTTCAGAATCTGGTGAACTTGGATGCAAAAGAAAGATCATGCAGTTCAGATGTACTTTTTAAAAGCCATCCAGACCTAGAGAGACTGACCCAGGAAACAGATGTTAAAGGCACAATATGTAACACGGAGAACTGCCCAAAGGGTCTGGGTCTCCAAAGTTATCTTGAAGCCCATGCAGTTGGAGAAGGCAAGAACATTCTAGTCAAAGAACGTGTACTGGGGAAGGTAGGAATGTCAAAAAGGTCACTGACGCTGGAGACACTACCTCAGGTGGCGCTGAAGGTACGAATATAAATAAATAGTATGTCGTAGCCCATGATTGCTTTTATCTTCCAGATGCTATGATGTTTGGCATCTTAAAAAACAAGCAAATAGACATCTTTCTGATCGGGCAGAGACTAGCTAAGGCTTAGTGGTAACAAAGGGCCCAGACTGGACGTGCCTTTGATATGCAAACTAACCGATCCGGAGCCCAGCCTCCTCTACCTGGCCCCGCTCCCCAGGAAGCAATTCCCCTGTCTGCACACCGCATAGCTTCGAGCCCCCCAGAATAGTCACGCGAGCCAGCCCCGAACCGTTTGCCCTGCCCTGCCTGTCTTCTCCCCGGAAACCCCAGCGAAGCCCTTGGCCCAAGCTTCCCCTCCTCCTGTCTTCTCCCTCCCGACCACCTTGGTGTCCTCCCACGTGGCCCCGTGTGGCCCCGCCTCCTGGCTCCAGGACCTGGGAGTATGATGAACTTTGCTTCCTGAGCCTCTCTTCTTGTGGCCGCACCTGACTGACCATCTCGTAAGAGTACAAATAATATAAAACATACACGTCGTCGTGATTAGTGGTAAGGAAAGGCGTTTTCCAAAAAATTCCTTTATGGCGAAATTGCCCCGGCGTCGTCTCTTCCATTTTTGTCTCTAATCTCGCACCTGCTCCATCTGCCTCACATTTCCACTCCCCATCCCAATCGTCCTCGTCGATGTCCCGTCAACGCACATCTGCTCAATGGCCTCACTTACCTTCCGCAGCATCCCAGAGCCCCCTCCCTCCTCGGCTGGTCCTGTGCTCCAGGAGTTCCATTCTCTGGGGTTCCCTTCTCCCCCACTGGCTGTACCCCTCAGTCTCCTTGCTGTTTCATATCCCCAGCCTCTGAATGCTGGAGCGCCCCGAGCTCAGGCTTTGCCTCGCTCATTCTCTTGGTCACCTCAAGACTCGAAAGTCTATCATATAGATATTACGTGTTTCCTGACCAGTTACGAACTTTGATGTCCAGCTCGGGCCTCTTTTAGACGAAATGTAATGGCCCCCTTGAATATCCCTTTCTGCATATCTAATAAGACAACTCACATTTTTAATGGCTTATTGAAGTATAATTTGCATATCATAAAATTCCCCCATTGTAAGTGTACAACTCAATGATTTTTAGTAAATCTATAGACTTGTGCAGCCATCACCACAATCAAGTTTTAGAACGTTTTATCACCCCAAAATTCCTTTAGGCCCATTTAAAGTTAATCCCCATTCCCACTCCCAGCCCTAGGCAAACACTGCTTTGTTTTATAGCCCTGTAATTATGCCTTTTCTAGACATTTCAATAAATAGTGTTTCACGTCTGGCTTCTTTCACTTAGCATGTTTTTTGAGATTCGTAAATGTTGTCGCATATACTCACATTTCGTTTCTTTTTATTGTGCAATTATCCATTGTATGGATATACCATATTTTATTTATTCATTTATCTATTGATAAACGTTTGGATTATTTCTTGTTAGGGGCTATTATGAATAAAGCTGCTATGAACATTTGCAACATGTCTCTGTGTAGACATATGTTTTCATTCCTCTTAAGAAGTATTAGAATCTCTGGGTCGTATGATGAATTTATTCTTAACTTTACAAGAAACTGTCAATCTGTTTTACAAAGTGGCTGTATTATTTTACTTTCCCACCCACGGTTTTAGGAGAATTCCAGTTTTTCCACATCCTTTCCAACAATTGGTTATTATCTGTTTTTAATTATAGCCTTTATAGTGTGTGTATAGTAGTATTACATTGTGCTTTTAATTTGCATTTCTCTAGTGATTCATAATATTGAGGGGTTTTTTAGATGCTTATTAGACATTTACATATCTTCTTAGTAAAATGCCTATTTAAATTTTACTCATTATTAACCGGATTCTTTTTCCTACTATAGAGTTATAAGAGTTCTCTATATATTCTGGGTGCAAGCACATTATCAGATATATAATTTGCAAATATTGTCTCCAAGTAAATGTCTTGTCTTTTCATTTTCTTAATGATGTCTTTTGAAATGCAAAAGGTTTTCATTTCAATGAAGTCAAATTTATCACTTTTTTTCTATTACGATTGTGCTTTTGAGATTGTACCTAAATATTCTTTGCCCAACCCGAGGTCACGATAATTTTCTCCTATATTCTCTTCTAGAACTTGCATGCTTTTAGCTCTTACATGTATTTATTTGTTTCTTTGTTTGTTTGTTTTTAATGGTGACATTGGTTAACGAAATCCAATAAGTTTCAGCTGTACACTTTAACAGTAAGGCATATATATATTTTACATCTCCCATAGTTAGATTTCTTTCTGTCACCTCATATTTGACCCCCTTTACCCTGTCTACCTCCCCCAACCCCCACCCTCTGGTAACCACTAATCTATAGTCCACGTCCAGGAGTCTCTGTTTGTCCCGTTCATTTGTTGCTTTTAGGTTTATATCCCACATGTAAGTGATATCACGTGGCTTTCAACTTTTTCTGCCGGGGATACACGAATGGCTCCTGCTGTAATATTCCATTGTATATATGTACCACAGCTTCTTTATCCAGTCATCTATCGTAGGACACTTCGGTTGCTTCCATGTCCTGGCCACTGTGAATAATGCTGCTATGAACATCGGTGTGTGAATATCTTTTCGGATATGGGTTTTCAAGTCTTGGGGTAACATTTAGTTAGGCCTATGATCTATTTGAGACAAGTCAAACTACTTGACTGAAACTGAGCTTCTGACCTCCTTTTCCCAGCCCCAACCTGTTTCTCCTACCCTCATCTCCATCTCTTTCAACGGACATTTCATTTTCTCTATCGTGTGGGTCAAAAACTCGGCGTCATTTTGAACTCCTATCTGCCCACATCCAGTCTATCGATGAGCCCTATTTGCTCTACCTTCAGGACAGATCTCATATATGACCATCTCTCACTACCTCCGTCTCTGCCATCCTGGTCCAAGCCACCTTCAACTCACATCTGGAGCATTCAGCAGCGTCCTGACTGGTGCCTGGCTTCCGTCCTCACCCCCATCCTTGACCTGGCAGGCAGAACGCTCTGGCGAAGACGAGGTCGTGCCACTCCTCTGTTCCAATCCTCCGGGGACTCTCACTCGATTCAGAGCTAAAGCCACATCCTGTAATGACCCACATGGTTTGTCTACCCCTGACCTCGATGATCTTACGACTTAGCATTCCATCTCCCGCCCCTGGGTTCCGTCTCTGCTCAGGTCTCACATTAGGTGAGGCCCTGTCTCTGTTTTCGCACCAGATACTGCACGTAGCTAAAATGCTCATCCCGCAGCTGTCCACATGGCTGGACCCCTCATTTCTTTCACCGGCTTTGATGTCACCTTGAAGCCCTTCTTTGGTCACTCTACTTAAAACGACGATGCACCCCTCTCTCCTGGTCCTCCCTCTCCTCTATCCTGCTTTATTTATCCCCACACCACCTATCACCATCTGGCGCCCTAATGAACTACTTGTTTGTGGTCCGTCTTCCCCACCAGCAAAGAGGCTCCATGAAGGCGGAGCGACCTGTTTGTTTTGTACACTGGTCTATCCCTAGCTCCTTGTACACGCAATAGGGGTTCCACAAATACTTGTTGGTTGAATGCTTGAAAGGTGCCGAAAAGATTCTCTAACCTAGCACTTTCGAAGTTGGGTTTTTGTAGAATACTAATATCCTGTCAGAGATTCACTCTTAAATTTTTTTTTTTAATTTCAGAAGTTTTGCATAGCCTCTCCCCTCTTGGAAGTTCAGGAAGCTTGTTCTAAGTCCGCTCACGGCTACCCTGCTGTCTCTCAGCACTTTCCCACCCTCCTTAAAGCTATTTATATTTCTTGCCATTCTGCCCAAGGCAATATTCAAGGCTCAACTCTAGGCAAAATTGTTCACCTCAAAATATATCTCTGATGTTCTAGGCCACCTTTCAGACTCCCAGCCCTGTTTGAAGCCCCTTTGCTCTGCCCCACCACCACGATGATGCTGGAACACGGCGACGATAGACAGGGCTGGCCAGGCCCAGTCTCCCACAACAGTGACCCCTGTCCAGCTCAGCTCCAGCTGCCATAATGAAACGCCGCAGGCTGGGTGACTTAAACAAGGCATTTCTTTCTCACAGTCTGGAGGCAGTCCAAGATCAAGGTGTCAGCAGACGCAGTGTGGTGAGAACTCTCTTCCTGGCTGGCAGGTGGCTGCCTTCTTGCTGTGTCCTCACATCGTGGAGAGACAGATGGCTCTGGTCTCTCTTCCTCTTCTTAGGAAGAGGACACTATTGCCATCATGGGGGCTCCACCCTCATGACCTTGTCTCACCTTAATTACCTCCCAAAGACCATCGCATTGGGAGTTAGGGCTTCAACATATAAATCAGTCAGGACAAAAATGTTTAGTCCACAGCAACTCCCAAGCCTGGAGGTGTGCCAAAGCACGAAGTAGCGGGAAGATGTGGAGCCAAGATCCCGAGGTCCGAGCACCTGCGAGTCAGAAGGAGACTTATGCACCAGAATGAGTTCCTATAAAGTGAAAATGTTCGTAAGACTGAAGGAAAGAACCAGAGAAGAAGAAAGTAACCAAATTAGTCCCTCTAGACCCCTCAGCAAATGTGAACCATCAGCAGTGCTGGGGCTCTAAGCCAAGGGCCAGTTTCGACTTCCATTTTGTGTCGTAAATTTTTTTACAAGTGATACTAGTCTATTTTCCAAAAATTAGAAAAGCAGGAGAAAGAAATAGAAAGAAATAGAAGAAAATAATTACCCACCTTCTCACACCCTAGTGACAACCACCACTGACCTTGGGCCCTCTCCTTGTGCTGGTTTTTCCTGCCTGACTCCGAGACAGTCCTATGTTCCCCGAGGCCTGACTGTGGCTGAAAGGACATCCCACATGAAGTCGGTGGCAGGTTGGTGACAGTCCATCCGATTGCTGCCTTACGTTCTCCCTCTCAAGCCTTTAGGGCATTGAACAGAGGCTTCTGTTCCGCCTCCATTTTTTTCTGCTGAAGTCAAGCTGACTCCTCTCCCATGCTCTCCCTGTCCCCAACTCCATATTTACATTCCATCCTTGGACTTTGACAAAAGGGGGAAATTATTTATGCTGGGGAGAGGAGAGGCAGGAGCTCAGGCCAGCCTTCTCTCAGCCCTTTTGTCCACTGTCCCCTACAAGGACTATGCCTATGTGTAAGTGGCCACAAAATTTTTTATCATACTTTTAAATATTTCCAAACAATTTTATTTATGGCAGATTGTAAAAATGAATGATTTAAAATAAAACTGTTACATCACTCCTAACATTACCCCAAAGAATCTAAATGGCATTGTGATTTGATAACTTCCATCATCTATTTTGAAAAAAAAATGAACAAGTTCTACGTGAACAGTTGAAAATTTTACACCATTCCCTTTTCTTCTTGAATGGCTCCATTTCACCTCCCCATAGAACTTTAAATAATACGTTTCTATGCTTACGAATCTTCTATTGCTCACCGAATTAACAAATTGAAGTTTTGATTGAGCTATTATTACAATTACCTATATTGTACAACCGATGAAAACAAAGGTACTGTAAAACTTGGCAAATATTTATTATTTACAAAAAGATAATTAAAAACTTTTAAAAGTACATTCTTTAACTGGAGTAAGAAGGTGAACAAGATAGACAATTAAACAAGAATCATCATGCTCATCTGTTCCACAGTCTCTGTGAATTCGGATTATACCAATAGAAATCCAAACCCAAATGCCCTATTTCTAATTTTATGTCAAGTCCTTGGAAAGTCCTTTGTACCCCAAGGTACACACAGAGCTCTGTTCTAGGCAGGAAGAGTCACAACAATGGCCCATCAAGAAGTATGGGAATTTCTGCAGAGGTTGGCACAAGAGGAGAGAGCTTGCAGATGGCGGAGTGTTGTGGCGCCATCAATTTTAAGACCCACGGAGCCAATTGAGATGAATCGTGAGCCTTTATTAGCCGGCCGGCAACTGACTCTCTACCACGCAGGAGCAGAGGAGATCAGCCCCGAGCTTCCAGAGGAGGCAGCTTATAAAGCTTAAGACCATATCCTGGTGGTCTTCTGAACAAGCAAGCAGATTACGGAAAGCAGATGTTGGCTGTAAACGTCTTACACAAAGACAAATGTTTCCGGGGAACTCTTAGATCAAACAGGGCCTCGCAGGCAGTTTCGTTATCTGCATCCTGGTGGCTGTCAGTGCTTTCCTGGGGGCTGGCGCCTGAAGATATCCCTTCCCTATGACTGATTTATTGGAAAGTTTTTCACTCCTACAGGAGAAGGACTTTATTAAACCCACTTCTCCGTGAAAACAACGAGAACACATCGAGTTGGGGACAGAAGATGAGAAGATTCGAAAATGGTTCCGAAAGGCAACGCCTATTTGACTAGAAGGTGGCTGTGTTTTCTGAGGGGTCAGTATGATAGAAGTGGCTAAGAGAAAACCGGAAAGTATCCACTATTTTATTAAGTCGGTAAAGAGAGAGACTTGGGGACAGCGAGTGCCGTGACACGAAAAGGGAGACAGAGCGCCAGGGAGACCTGGAAGCCAGTGGCAAACATGAGGCTGATGAAGGCTGGAAATTACTGGGTTTGCGGGGAAGCCGGTGAGCGCAACGTGGCCGGACAGTAACCCCTGCTGCCTCTGATGAAGGACGTCACTGTGTCAAGGAAACCCATTTTGCATACTAATTGACATTACGTATATATTTTAGTGGAATGCCTTGAAAATCTGTCATTATCCATAAGTTCTTGCATGCCCCCAGATCGATTTTTTAATCATTTAAAAAATTATTTTCAGCACCCTCTTTGCATGCTGCTTCGAAAACTTCAGTCAGGGCCAGGTTTCCTCACTTGCGTCAAAGGGCTATTTTGTGAATGTGCCTCTTTCGTAAATGTGAAGTCACACCCTGCCTCAAGCTTGGCAAAGCCATTCTTATCCTCAGGGCAGGAAAGAAAGAGACACTTTGGGATCACATAGTTGGTTAGTAATGTAGTGAAGTAATTGACTATAAATTAGGGGAAAATGTTTTACGAGGGTTGTCTTAGTATTTCCAGCTGCTTAAAGAAACACTGTTTGCCATATTCTACCAAGATAGGAGTGAAAGTACTTAATCCCTATTTGTTATGATGTCAAATGGAGCAAATTAGTACACCTGGCTTCCTGTGGCTATCCTGTTAGTGATATTATCTTTAAAAAAAAAAAAAAAAGCAGGCATCATCATCTGATTTCATCCAAACGAGGATCACCTTTATTTTTTTATTTATTTTTTTATTTATTTGAAATTCCTTTTTAAGTATCGTATCCCTCACATTCTTGTGGTTCCCTTATCTGCTTTTCCTTCACTGAATTAGTGCTACAAAGTGCCAGGTCTCAAAGTCGCCAACATGGTCCTTGCTCTCAAGCTGGTCACATTCTAGCTGAGCAAATGCTGTGTCACCAACTCGTTGTACAGACCTGATTTAGAAATCTTTCCGCCTTCTAAATGTTACCAGCAGGCTTTTGAAAAATCAGGCATGTCAAACATTTCCAAGGTTTTTAAAATGAATACGAAAGAAACCACTTCGGTTTCTTTATTCAGAAGAGAGTGTTTAAATAAAATATCTTGTGACGCTCAAAGAATAATTCATAAAACTTAGTCCAGCTAACTACATGTGTAGGTAGTAGCTATTTTAAGTAAACTCGAAAAACTGAATTTTCTTTTATAAAAAGGAGAGTAAATAAACAAGATGCCTTTTCATGTTCAAAGGCATTTACTGTTAACTATGAAAGGATTTCTCTTTGAGGGGGGGCAGAAGCAAGTGGGGAATCAGCTGGAGAAGGGGACTGGTAAGCCGTGGGAGGTTCAGACCAGAAACCCTCCCTATCCACCCAGGCCATCCACACACGCTTAGTGACATTGACCGTGTACCTGCCCTGTATGGCTGGGGGCCATAGCATCTGGGGTGGATTGTTTATTCATAGAATGACTTTATTCTATTTAATAATAGAATCATTATTCTATTATTAAATAATTTGCAATACAGGATAAGTCTCGGGTCTCTGAGCATATACAACAGGGGACATGATCTACCGCAGCCGCATGATCTTTAAAAGGGAAAGTAATGACTTGATTTTTTTTTTAAGCGAGTTGAAAGAATGCCACAGGCCGTTTCATTGAGCTCATCGAGATTCTCTTAAAGAATTTGAACCTCGGCCCACACATGCAAGACTATAATCCTTACTGTGATTATCTCATGCCTCTGTGCTGGATCCTGATATAAGTAAGATTTTATGTCTTCTTATCACACAAAAGGAAGAAAGCACAGCCTAAGAGACTGAGTGGCCACGCCACAGAAGATGCTTTGAGGCTGGTGACCACAGTCTCCGTTTGCATAAAGCAGGTGCAGCGGAAACCTGCAAGCCTGTTGCGAGCAGAGGCCTTTGCCTGCCATCGCTTCCTTCTTGCGGCCATTTTTCCTTGTACCTTCTAATAAACATCTAGCCTCCTCTTTTTCTTTCACTTGTTAGCCTTCCTCTTTTAACAGCGCCGATGCCTGTGAGTGTCAGAAAGACTTTCTCACCAGGTCCGCCTTCGCCGAGGGGGCAGTGCTCCCAGAGTCTTCATCCTCAGGCCTGGACCCTCCCCCAGCTGGACACACACACTCCATATGTGCCCGCACCTCAGACTCAGACAAGCTCGCTTCGGTGTCACCCCGCCTGGCTTTCCCTCCTCGTTTCTCTCTCCCACCGCCCTCTAACGCCTAATCACCTCGGTCAAATCCACCTTCGCCTTCTTTCTCTGAACCAGGGTCCTCCCACTTGAGTGTGTGTTTAAATCACCTGTTTGCTGGGCTCCACCTCCAGCATCAGCAGGTGGGGGGTGTGGCCTGAGAATCTGCACATGCAACAGGTGCAGCCCTGTCGTCACTAGGTCCTACTGTCCCTTCCATCTCGTGGCCTCTTCTCAACTGCTCCCACTGACTCCCTTTCATTTCACCTCGTCAGGACATCCTAGCTGGGGTCCCCCGTGCCTCTCCCCCTGCACCCCAACCACCCTCTACATTGTTCAAGATGTCCCTACTGCTCAGAGAATATATTCTAGACTCCTAATGTGGCATCTGAGGTTCCCCATAACTGCACCCCAAACTCCTGCAGTCTCCTCTCCTACTCCATCCCAGTAGAGCCCCTCTGCTCTGAGCATGGTGACGTTCCGTTCCCCCAAATGCTTGGTTCTGTTTCCACCTCTTTCGTAACGGTTCTGAGCATTGGGAATGACAGAACTGGGACCAAACCTCAAACATCCCACATCCTCCGTGTGTGACTGTACAGCCAGTCACTCACCACGGAGAGCTTCAGAGTCCTCGTCCCCAAGTTTCCTGGTGACGAGCACCCCTGGGCCCTCCTCACAGGGATGGCATAAGACTGATGAGAAAACCCACTTAACACACGTATCGCGGTGCCAGACACGTAACAGCTGCACGACACTTCATGATATTTACATACATGTTTATTAATTTGTACAAAATATATGTCATCTCCATGCTGTAGCCCAGGGCTGCTGTCTGAGCCTATAAATAGGGTTTCTCTGATTGAAGGTATCGGCGCTGTTGAGGTGAACCCCGAAACCCCGAGCTCATTAGCCATCCATTCACCTGACAAGCCTGGTCCTCTAATCAACAAATTTGAGAGCCTCTTCCCGTGTTAACTGAATCGGTAAGGGTGTCTGGTCTTGAATAGTCACATGTCATTTACTTTATTCTTAGCTAAGTTGATATGACAGTTCAGGCAGGAGCGAGGTTTTCGCTATCGATCTCGAAGAAGCCAAGACATGTTCTTATTATATCCAATGGACCGTGGTCAGTGTTATTTCACATTTACCTATGTAAAGTTCTAAATCTGCAAAACAAAATTATATTCTCTGAATTTTTTAAAATCTAATCTTCCCTTTAAGAAAAAAAAAATGTTTTTTGTAATTTTCTTATATTTTTTTTAGACTTACCTCCAATTCCTTCAGCTTCCAGAACAGGCTTTGCAGAATTTTTCATGAGGGGACGGATGAGGGAGAAATTACAAGCCGCAAGGGTGAGAGAATATTTTGTTCAGTGCTGATTGCGAGTCTTCGAGTCTTGTCTAGCTGGCTTTGTTTGCTCAGAACCGTGTGGATTTGATGACCGTTAAACGCGGTTTTCACGGTTTAAATGTTAATGTCGTATCGAACACTGGAGCAGATGGAAATCATTCCTAAGAAGAATTTAATGTCATGTTTCTAAACCACTGCACTTGCTGTTAGCACCTTACGAGACAGAGCGTGTATTTTTTGCTGATTTTGGTCCACCGAGTTGGTGACTGGTTTTCATAGCATTCCTGACCTTCTGGAGCAGTAATTTTCTGTTTGACTTTTTAGTCCAAGGCAGAGAGTGCGTTGCTGCAGGACATTCCCACGCCTCGGCCCAGACGCTTACGAAGCCCCAGCGAGAAAGACTCGGAGACTGACTTTGGCACGGAGGTGAGAAACAGGCCGTCTCTGCTTTACGCTCAAAGACAGCGAAGCAAAGATCACATTTCCGACACCAGTTCTAGAACAGAGCTGTGCACAGAGGAGGCGTTAAATCCTTATTGATAATTATAATAGCCGCCATTCATGGAGCATTACTCAGTGACAGCCAAGTCCTTTCCCCATGCTACCGCATGTCCTTATCCGAACACGCCTGTGGGGTGGGTAATTTCCATTCCCATTCGACAGATGAGCAGACAGGTTCAGAGCAGCTGCCCAGCTGTCCCCAGGTCACAGAGCCTGATTGTGGAGGAGCCAGGATTTCCTCCCAGCTCTCATTCCCAGTCTGCCTCACAGCTCTGACCTGCTGGGTCCGCGGATCTCCAGGAAACAGAGAGAAAGAGAGATGAGAGCAAGGGCAGATGGTGGGGACCCTGAACGTTACACAAAGGAACCGTGATGGTTTTCGACAAGCCCTGGAAAGCTATCGGTGATCGGTGATCGGGCGGGGAGGTGGTTTGAATACCCTGGAGTGATTTCTGCTCGAATCTGAGGTGCTATCGGAGCATCTCAATATGCGGCCTTTTAGAGATGTGAGTAAGGAAGGGGCCAGGCATGGAGAAACAGATTAAGGAAGCAGTTCGCCGTGCGGAGTTTGGAAGTTTTGAGAACGCCCTCGCTGCCTGAGGGAAAAGACTAAAGGTGGAGGGTCTTGACGCTTGCAGAAAACCCTATAGTAATGGCCCCCGGGGGAAAGAGAAAGCCAGTGAAAGATAGAAAGACTTGTCAGGGATGTGAATAAAGGACAAGCGTGTAAGAGAAGAGAAGAAGGAACTGAAGGAACAGCAGAGCTAGTGGCTCAGTGAAATGCTTGCGAGTCTAATCCAACCGTCTGTCGCTACGGGTGGCGATGGTCGGGTTGTTTTTCACCCTTGAGGCAAAGAAGCATGGGCTTATACGGTAATACTTCCGTAGCACAAACATTGTTTTCTTAAATGATGCTTTTTCTTTTGCTGTGCTGAGACGTTATAAAAATTTAATCTTTATCCATCCTAAATAAGCCAAAGATTGCATGCTTATCAGAAAAGCTGCAGCGTGCTCAGGGTCTACAGTTCTTTAGTGGGGTCATTCAGTGGGTCCAAGGAAATGGCTTTGCTACAATTTGCTACTGCATTCTACTGGGGAGATATTTTTCTTTAATTCTGATGTATTATTTCCTTGGAAGAGCCATAATTTAAAAATATCAGAAACTGAAGAAAAACTAGCTAAAATCTCATCGGCTCGACACATTCACAAGCACATTTCTTCGTGTATATACTTCAACCTAAGAGGAATATCTAAGAAGTGGCCCATTTATATCCTACGGAGCAAAGACTGTAGCACACAAAGAACTCAGGTGTTGGCTCTCAGCTGTCCAGTGTTAAATGCTGGCAAGCTTGCCCACTAGCTGTGTGACCTTGGACACGTAACTTATCGACTCTCTGGACCCCACTTTCCACTTCTGTAAAATACGGATACTAGCAGAGCCTAAATATTGGTATTGTTTTGAGGATTCAGTGAGTTCATACATGTTACAGTGTTTCAAACAGTGCCTGCCACATGGCAAAGCCCTCTCTAGATAGGTATTAGCTAATGTTAGAAGCTGGGACATCAGAGAGAAAAGGAGAAACCAGTTGGTCAATAATTCAACTTCGCCAACACAAACCTGCATTAGCTTTCTCTCTATTGCATTTCTCGTCACTTTATACTCGGCAATTTCTGATAAGAGAATAAAGCCAAACACAAATCTCCAAGAACACACAAATGCCAAGGTAGAAATAACGCAGAACATGAGTACTTGGCCTCCAGTAGACCGGACCAAAGTGTCTCTATTCATGGGCCTGGTTCAGTGTCCCAGGTTACCCACAATCTGATTCTCTGATACACTCTACCTGTTGTCCAGCCAGCATCTGTGGGAGACTCCAGTGGGTTCTGAACTCACAGTGACGACAGTGGCAGCCACCCTCAAGGAACCAGCGGGCATGGCGGACATGTTAACAGACAATGGACGTACAAGGTGGTTAAGTGGTGCTAGGTGAAAAAGAAGGAGCAGTTAGGTTCTAGGAGGGGTGGATGAGGAGAGAGATGAGGACAGGTGGGAACAGGACCTGGTGGATCGGCTAGCAGAGGATAGAAGGAACGCTCATAATGAATATGAGCATATCAGGCCAGTGTAGGCAGAAGGCTCGGCTTCCAGTGAGGCAGCACATCGCCAGGCTCATGAGGAGGGCGGGCCGTGCGCCACGGAGGGGGTGAGTCGGACTTACTTACAATCGGACATTGTGGGTGCTTTTCTTCATAGACCGTTGGGAAATGATCATCTCTGAACTGGAAAAATCTATTGCTCTGTAAGCGAAATAACACTTTTCACTTTAGGGTTTCACGAGGATAGAATTTTATATTTGTTTAGCCCTGAGGGAGACAGAGCTGACTAGGAAAATATTCAGTAAACTTAACCTTCAAATACAGTTGACATTTGTCAGCATTTCCTTCCTCAGGAATGGTGATCTGAAGAGTTCATGCCTGTTTCACAACATCCTTCGTTTCTTGATTTAAACGATGTATCTATCTTTTTTTTTTTTTTTTTAATCATCTAGCCCGATAGAGCGGTACAGAGGACTCAACGAGAAGATGACTCCCAAAGCTATTCAAGAGTAAAGTTTCGTGATTCTGTACGAAAAATCAAGTCTAAACCCCAGGTGAGAAAATCTGTCTTTTGAAACCGTGCTTGTTTTAAATTATGCATACTTTAAATCGTGTTTTTTGTTGGTTCGTTTGTGTTTTGCAAAACCATCCAATGAGAGATGATGATATACATGAACCGAGTCTTATTGCTATGGAGTATGTAAGAAAAAAGTGTGAGAAATAATTCCTACTTTCAAAATTCTAGAATCCGGCTGTGGAGAGACCAGAGTGCTGCCTGGTTTGGGGCCGGGAAATGCATGGAAGGGCAGAAAATGTTAGTGATGAGACTATCTGTTCAGCACTGAAGTTATACCAGCTTTCATTATGAAAAAAAGTAGCGGGGATACTAACTCTAGAAGAAGCAAAAAACAAAAAAAAGACCTCATTTTTTTAAAAAAAAAATAAGGTTAACAAGTCTAGTATTGCTCATAATTAAATAAAACTACCTCAGCATTGACCTATAAAACAATAAATCACTTTTTGGCATTTTATTCATCCTCTCTGAAGCTTATATTGTTGTAAATACTGTTATAAATTATATATTTATGTGCTCGTGGGAGTGTAAATGACAGCTGGTTTATAAAAATGTAACTCATTAAAGATACTTAGTAAAGGCCGCCAACTGCCTCCTGCACTTGTTAAAGCTCATTACCAGTAATCTCGTACCTTCGACAAAGGTAATACGCTGACGATGCCTAGAATGCGCCTGGTACCATGAGCATCAAGCCGGCCGTCAGTGAACTGTGCAGAGCTCATTTCAGGTTTTAAAATCTGAAATCATATCGCTCACTACTTCTCTTTAGGTTCCACCCGGCTTCCCCTCTGCTGAAGAAGCCTATAACTTCTTTACTTTCAACTTTGATCCTGAACCAGAAGAATCAGAGGAAAAACCCAAAGCAAAAAATAAAGAAGGAACTAATCAAATGGAGGAGGAAGGAGAGGAAGAAGAGCCGCCTGTGCCAGAAAGAGTAAACAAACCGGTACTTAATATTATGGTGGTGACGATGACGACAATGATGACATCCTAGCCAGGAAGAGAGTGGCTGAGGACGACCCTGCCACCACCACACAGAGCAGCTCATCCATGTCTTAGTCAAAAACAATAGGAGTCCTAGGTTCTTTCCAGTAATTTCTGTAGCCTTTGATTTCATCCCATAATCTGGGTAGTAAGGGTCTTGACTAAACCTGTCCATCTTTCTCTTGCGGGGGGAAAAAAAAAAGAGACAGAACAATGCAGCTTGCAGATTTTTCTTACTAGACTCTACACAATGATTAGTGTTCGTTTCACCTGCAAAACGTTGACCTCTCTCAAGCAAGTGAAAACTAGCTTTCCCTCCCCACAACCTTACAGGAAAGCAGCTGTCTTGTGCCCTATACTACACCCGAGCTACAGCTCAGATTCCATAATTGTGGGTGGCATGTGTGAGATAAAAGAAAATACGCCAGTAAAAAAATGTGCAAAGGACTTGAATAGACACTTCTACAAAGAAATGACCAATGAGCACATGAAAAGATGCTTGATATTACTAATCATTAGAGAAAGGAAATCAAAACCACAAAGAAACTAAAAAACACAATAAACAAACGAACCACAATGAGAAACCACTTTAGACAAATTAGAATGGCTATTATTTAAAAAAAGAAAAAAGTAGTCTACGGCCCTGCCACCCTCAACAAGCCCGATCCCGTCTGATCTTGGAAGCTAAGCAGGGTCGGGCCTGGTTAGTACTTGGATGGGAGACCAACTAGGAAGACCAGGTGCTGTAGGGGTAAAAAATAAAAAAATAAGGGATTGTAAACTGACGAGGTCCTTGCAATCTGTGAGGTCAACCAAGGGTTGCCTCACCTAAAAATGAAAAGAAAGAAAGAAGGGAGGGAGGGAGGGAGGAAAGAAAAAAGAAAGTACTGGCAAGAATGTGGAGAAATTGGCCCCTTGTGGATTTGCCGATAGGAATGTAAAATGGTGTCACCGCTGTGAAAAACAGTATGGCGGTTCCTCAAAAACTAAAAAATCCACTTGGTAAAAATGAAAGGCCATGTCGTCGTATGCTTTCATTTAAAAAAAAAAAAAAAAAAGATAAACGAAAGGAAAAGGTAACTTTATTGCAGGGTAAGTGGTGAGTTTAATATCATTGGTTATTTTTCTGTGTAAACTCATTACCTTAGCATGATTTTTTTCATGTTATTTTTTAACTGAACGCAGGATGAGGAAGAGATGCTTAACGGCAAAGACGCCGAGGATTTCTTACTGGGCTTAGAGCGCGCGGCTGGAGAGTTCGTGGCAGTGAGACCCGCAGACTATGAAAGCATCCATGTCCGGCTGCAGAAGGAGAGAGAAATCCTGTTTGTACCCAGCAGGCTGACAGGTACTAGCTCCTCCTACCTTCCCGCTCAGCTCCATTCTCCTTCACATGAAACACAGCTGGTGTCGAAGGTGCCTGATTTTCGCCACTGATCCCAACTTCTAATCTGATTTAAAAATCTAGAAATACATGTAGACACACACAAAAAAATGTAGAACATAGAAAAACATCTATTCAACAAACACGAATCGATAGCAGAAGTCCGGGATGCTGTGGGAGCCCTGTGTCACACCGCCGACCGGTCCTGGGAGCTGAGAGGCGACTCAGGCTTTTCTGAGATTGAAAAGGAACAACTCTGTTTGATTCTCCGCTCACACCCAATACTTCTAGAACACTTCTGTAACTACGGTGTGTGTGTATTTATCTACACCAACCAATTCTCCACCAACTGGGTGTCCTACAATTTAAATCTGACACTATCTACCTGGGTCTAGAGTGGAACCCACAAATCAAGGGCTCAGTCCCCCAAGACTGCCCACTACTCCCTCTTCAGGTGTGATAATTTGATATAACAGTGCATAGAACTCAAGGAAACACTTAACTTGTATTTACTGGTTTATTATATAATAAAGGATACGATAGAGAATACAGGTAAAGGTGTGTGGGACGGGGCATGGATGTGCTCTCCAGCGCACCACCCTCCCGGCACCAGAAGCTCTCCCAACCCCTTCCTGTAGGATGTTTACCAAGGCTTTATCATGTAGACGTAATGGATCAAATCACTGCTAATGGTGATCAGTTACACCTCTCGTCCCTGGGTCCCTCTCCTCTCCCAGAGGTGGGAGTGAAGGGAGGAGGGGTTGCAGAAAGTCCCATCCCTCTACTCACCGAGCTGATCCCCTGGCCACCAGCCCCCATCCTGAGACCATTCAGGAGTCATCTCATTAGCATACAAAGGACGGACACATCACTTTGGAGATTGTAAGGTTTGAGGACTGTGGGCAGGAAGGCAGGCTGGCAGAGGTTCCTCGCCCTGGGGAAATGGGACCCTTTGATTAACTCCTAGTTATGGCCTCTTGCTTCCTTTCTGCCCTGGGTTTCTCTTTACTCTTCCCCCGCCCCACCCCCCACCCCCAAATTCCTTCTCCTACTGATGCACCTGGGGAGTCTCCCGGTTCTAGTGGTTCACACTTATAACAGCATGCAGCCTGAGTCCCGTGGGAGCCCCCATCAGGATGGGCAGGGGCGGTGCCTCACTTGGACTTGGGTTTCTTTCCACTTGTCATGTTCTGAGGTCCAGTTAAGTGCTGGGCCAAAGATAAATTATCATTTGGTTTTGATAGTTTGTTTTGAATCATATATGTTCAAAGCATTGGCATTTGTCGGCCATCCCACATTACCTTTTAAAGTACGTAGCTGGCAAAAGTGCCCAAAGTTCATAACTTTTCAATAATAAAATAATAATAATAGTAATAGTCGTGAATACATTCTGTTCGCTTACTCCAAGTACTTTTTTAAGCACTCGATATGTATCAAACTAACAGGGCCCTGCGCCGAGGCTGGAGAGGTATTGTTTTTCATGCGGGTTTTACAGATGAAAAAGTAGAATCTCAGAGAAGTTGGGAACTGGCCCAAGACCATGAAGCCAGTAAAGTGAGGGAGGCAGGTTTGTCATCTAGGTGGCGGGCTCCAGAGGCCACACGCTTGGCACAATGCGTCATGATGCCTGGGGGCACAGAGCAATGCACTTGCAGCAGCCTGGGCCAAGGAGATTTGTCACTTGCGTTTTTGCTCAGCGGACTCACTGCTAGGCCTCTCCCCAGAGCTACCTGGGTTGGAATGGAGGTTCGCCCTCTGGGCTGGCTCAGAGGGGGCCAGAAACTAGGAGTTGGCAGGGGCAGGGCAGAGGCTTAGGAGTCGGGACTGCTCTGTGGCTGCTCTGAGTGGGGATCAGAGCATGCTCCGGCTCCATCTTCTGGCTCTGGTCTTGCTCTGATCTGGGGGGAAGGGCCCCGTGAGGGGGTGACCCCACGGCCAAGCGAATTGGACTTGGAGAGCCACACAGACCCAGCTCTCCCTTCGTGAGGTCTGACCTTGAGCGACTTCCTCCATGCCTCACCTGAAGACAGGAAATGAAACTATGAGATGACTTTGGGTGTGCGTTTTTATTCTGAGCATTGAGGACGTCGTGTGAGTGAAGTGCTGTGTCATGACTGGCACATGGCAGGGGATAAAAAAAGCAACAAACCAATGTCCTCTGTTCCTGTTGTTCATGTTACCGTTTAGAGAACGGTTTCCAAATTAGTGTGTTCGCCCCAAGGACAGAGGAAGAAAACATCGAGACTTCTACTTACACTTATTTTTCATCGAATTTAGTTAAAATTTAATTTAATTAAATCCTAATTTAACTTTGTCTGTGCAATAGTGCCTACATACCGAAGAAACATCCAGATATTGGGCGAGTGCCCAAAAATGTTTTAATGAAAAATTTGGAACACCGCTGGATTAGTGGTAGACCGATGTCTAGATACATGAATGGAGGGGGTGGGGAAGAGAAGAATCAGTAAAACAATAGTGTGCCCACTTTTTTAAGGACTCAGAGGCAGCTTTTCCAGGGAACGCTGGCATTAGTTGATTTTCGTGGGTGGGTTTGGGATGCAGAGTGTCCAACTGGCCACACGCAGGAAAATCGGATTCAGGGATTTGGCATGGTTTAGAATGAGGTAATTATGAAACAGAAATGAGTCTCCATCCTTAATCGTCAATTCTCAAATTACACCCCAGCTCCCAGAGGTCAGCATCTGCCGGCTTCTCGGCTTCTCTCATTTCCCCTCACGCCCCTCGGCCACAGCAGCGGGGCCCAGCCAGTCTTTTTAGAATCAAACATCTGCGCAGGTCCCTCCCCAGGGAGGAGCCCGCAGCGACCCAACCCCGCCTGGAACACACTCCAGCTCCTCCATGACCGGCTTTCCCTCCTGCCCACCAACAGCCGCCTGCCCCTGCTCACTATACCCAGGCATGCTGGAAGTTTCTCTGTTCTCAAACACCCCCTCCTTAGTACACGCTATTCCCTTGTGCAAATAGGCCTGCTGTCTCGCCACCATACCTTCCTCCTCGGCCTTCAGGCGTCAGTGCAAATGCATGGCCTCGAGGAAAGGCTTCCTTCCCGGCTCCATCCCAAGTGTGTCCCCTCTCGGCCCTCCGTCACCACCCCTGTGTATTTCTTTCAGTGCATTTATGACTCTTTGACACGATCTTCAGCCCTTAGCTTACCGCTGCTCCCTGTCACTCCCGCTGACCCCTCAGTGTCTCCCCAGTGCCTGGCACAGGGAGGCCCCTGGTGAAGATTCGTTCTGTGAATGATTCAAAGGGTGAGGGGCCAATTGAGGTAATGGTTAGCTTTGGTCAAACACACTTTTTAATTTACAAAGCATATTCCCACACTTTACCTCTCCAAATCCTTCCACGAACCCAGTGAAATATAGATATCGTCATTCCTTCCGTGCAGGAGAGTTCAAAGGAGTGCCTGCCCCAAACTGAGTCCCCTAAGAAGCAGTCATGCATGTCATGCTCCTCACAGTCCACCACGCTGGCCACTTAGGTATTGAATTATTTCATCATTCTACAACGCGATGTTGCAAGGAAACACATTCACCTGAGTTCTGCTTCTCGACGTTCATTTGGAAAGTGTGCATTTCCAAGAACAGAAATGAAATCTCGGGTGATTGCTTTAATTCACCAAACCGCAGTCTGAAACGTTGGGTTGGCGCTAACGTCACTGTGTTTCTTTATGAACTATCTAGTGCCTACGTGTAAGAAGCTTCCTGAGAACGTGCAGCCCAGGTTCCTGGAGGACGAAGGCCTCTACATCGGAACACGCCCGGAGGTGCCACGCACGGCTCAGAACATTGTGGAGAACAGACTGCTGGAGCAGGAGCCTGTAAGCACGGTCCTGCTCCAAGTGTGGCCCCCGGTGACACAGAGAGGCTCTCTCCTGATGGAGCGGTCACTGCAGCATTGAACCCATTTCCTCTTGAGGGTGTCTACACACAGTGGTCCCTTTTTTTTTTTAAATTTGTCTCTCAGTGTACTTAGTGACCCTCAGACAGCACAATCTCTCCACTGCTCAAAACCCATCTTCTGCTGGCCGGATCCAGGCTTCTGCCAAATCAGATATTGGCAACCTTTTCCCAATTGACAGGATGTTCTCAATTTATTTTATGTTTCTTTTTCTCCCTTACATTTTTAATGAATAGAAAATACATTTTTTTGTAAGCATTCATTTGAGCTTTTACTTAAGCTTTTTTGTTTGTTTTTGGAGGGGAGAACTATATCTTAAATTAATTGTGGGGAGCAATTGTGAAGACTCAATTTCTAATGGAAACAGATTTGAGAACATCTTTTGGAAAAGGCAGAAGGTGCATGAGATGTGTATGTTGACACAGAATTTTCCTGCAGTGGTTGTTTATTTTGTAAACCATTTTCTGTCCCATTAGAAGAAAATGTTGTCCTTCCCTCTGCTTGTTCCCCAGGGGAGAAAATGGTTTGGAGATGATGGCAGAATCCTAGCACTGCCCAACCCCATCAAACCATTTCCATCAAGGCCCCCAGTGTTGACACAGGAGCAAGACGTTAAGGCGGAACTTGAAACGCTGTATAAAAAGGTAAAACTCCCCTCCGCATTTTTACTGCAGGAATTTGCTTGTCAGTGCTTTGCTTCTTGAATAGCTTGGAGGGCTGCATCTGTAACATTCTACTTTGATTTTACTTTTATAATTCACTATCTTACACATAAAGAACAAACAGCAGGCATATTTATAAGAGTGATTTTTCTGTGCTCACCTAATCCCTTCTTGACCCTAGGAGTGAGTTTCCCAGGTGGGAATAGCTAAGTCGGCATCTTCATTTGCATATTCGGGTCAGTCGTCCATATTTTCCTCCTTTGCTTTCTGTCATCTTACGTATGCTGCGGGATTACTTCCCACTCATTGCAATACCTAGAGGTTTTCTATCCTCGCAAATCCTTTTGATTGTATTTCTCTAAGCTCTGGTACCGCACTGCCTGCTTGAGTCCTGGCTGGACCCCTCCTTGGGAGAACTTGGCCCTGGATCTCTCTTTGCTGCAATTTCTTCATCTGTACAGTGGGCATAATGATAGCTCTACCTCTGGCATCGTTGCGCAGATGGGTTGAGATAATACGCGTGAGCACTTGGAACAGCTCCGTAAGGGCTGGCTGTGCTAAACAGACCGAGTTCATGTTTAACTATATTGCTCTTGCTTTCCTGAAGTGCTAAGCAAGGATCGGCTCCTATGGAAACTCATGTAATTATAAATTTGTAACATTTCAATACTGATCAAGGGGATAGGATGATCATTCTGTAAAGTGGGTGATGAACAGAGAAAAACCGGGCGTAAGTCAGAAAATCTGAGCTGGGTCGGATGTTCCACTGACTAGTTTGTGGCCTTGGGCGGATCCCTGTCCCTCTCCGGACCTGTTTCCTTAATTGAAAAATAGGAATAATAATAATCTTCTCTGCCTCCCAGGATCATTGTGAGTACTGAGACAATGTTCGTGTATGCCCTTTTCAAAATTATGAATTCGTATAAAATATTGCTATTACAGACAAGTATTAACAAGTGGCCACTTTGGGCAGAAATGTGTTCCTGGGAGTAGATTTACAAAACAAGCATAAACCTAAGTCCCAGTCCATGAGAGATTTATCATCTATTTGCTTATATGACATAATTAATTAGTGATCGAGGCAGCAGCAATTTGTGAACATATCTAATGATCCATCAGTCTGTCTCTTCATCTGTCCATCCATGTCGGCATAGCACACAGATATAATGAAGCACTAAGTTATAGGTTAAAATTAGGAAATAGGAGAGTAATTACTATGGATATTGAGGGAGTCTATCTTCTCTGTCTCCTTAAGAAGTGCTGAACTAATTGGGGAATGCGCAGAAGTCAGAGATGGATGCAGGCATCATCGGTTGCACTAAGGGTAAAACTAGACAATAGAATTCCACTTGGAACCGGGACCAAATCTGGGGAAAGGAGAGGCAAAGCACAGGTGACCGAGGTAACATTCCAAGTAATGAGACCCACGCTACCACCTTGCTTACTCATACCGGGAAGGGTTCAAGACGGAACCTGACGGGCTCGCCCTGAGTGATCTCATAACCGCACCGTGAAAGGGACGTCAAGGCAAGAGCCAGCAGCAGCCGAGCAATGGGAGAGGACTCCTCCGCTAAGTCTGGGGAATGATGTTTGCTGGTACGTGGCTTTGTGAGGCAGGAATTTTTAAATTAATCCAGGTAGTCTGGGTGATCAGAAGACACATAGGTACCACAGGCAGATTAAAACTTCTCAAACGAATGTGGGTTCTAGCGGAATACTTGTACTCGAATGAAAGAGAAAAGAAATGGGCTTTCATCGTCGCAGTCGACATCGTAAGGACGTCAGTGACGATGAGAACCGAGGCTTTCGTTAGGTACCAAATATCAGTGGAATATCGTCCACGTAGAGGTGGTCTTTCTGCCCTGTAAATCCAAATGCAGATTCAGTTCAGACTCACAGTCAGTCCATTCTTATTCAAGCCTACCATATTTGGTAACGCATCCTGCTTTTACGAGGGCATTTTTTAAAAATAGAAAGTCTATAGGTCTCTTCAAAGACAGACCGAATGTTGTTTTATAGGAGAAAACTTGTAATTTGATTAAAATAAATGAAGGATACTCTCTCTCTCAGAGTCCTGCAAGAAATCATAAGTCTTAATATACACTAATAGTCTACTAATCTTGGGAAGAATTATGAAATTAAATGGCTAAAAAGAAATAAACTCATATATATTCTTACCTGTGAATTCCAGTACAAATCAAGCAACACATCATGATAAATTTACTGGTAAATGAAGGCTCATATGTATATGCTTTTCTGTAAATGCAAATACTTGTACTGATTTGATAACTAATAGTAACTGTAAAGCAGATCACACTATATGACAAATGTGAATACATTTCTGTACACATAGGCTTGTGTACACAGACGCACATATACCACACATACACAAGCTGGGCCTCCCTTTTCTGTTCTTAATCTGATAGGGTAGAATATTAGAATCTTAGAATCGTAGGATTCTAACTCTGGAGGCCCCTCTTCCGGCTCTCAAGCCTTCCCATGCATATCCAGGCCTGTCCTTCCCACCCCACATTATAAAGATCAGATCCTGGTCCTCCCTCCACCCTCTAAATTGAAGGCAGGCCCCACTAATGGAAGACATCCATTCATCTTTGTGGAGTAAATGAGGTGATGTATGTGAAGGGCTGTCTATAATGCCTAGTCAGCCACAAAATGCTAACTGAATCTTTTTCATCAGCCTCCCCTTTCTGCAGAGGTGGACATAGAGGCACCCAGAAGTGTAGTAACCAGCCCAGAGTCCCAGAGCAAGTTAGAGCCAGAGCTAGAATCCAAGGCTTCTGGCCCTGAATCAGCATCTCACATGATGCCATGAAGAAGAGTTAAATGAAGATGTTACATACAGTCTCAAGGATGGAAGCTTCGATTCTGACTAGGATTTTTACAACCCCCATTTAACCTCATAACTTGTAAACAATACACCTGTGTTACATCATCTTACATTATCATTTTCCAAATAACATAAATAGCTCCCAAAAGCCCCCCTGCCTGTGCAAAAAAAGGAGGCTCGAGGGATGTGTCTCAAATCCCACATCCCGATCATAGGCAGTGTCTACAAGGGAGGTGAAGACACGAAGCCCAAAAGTCTCCTCTCCACCTTGGAGCTGCTCACACTCGAAAACTAGATTCTCGCAAAAGCGGCCGTGGGAGATGGAGACCGTCTTGAAGACCGTGGAATAAAAGCAGAGATAGGTGTATCTGACACGCCGCACACCGTGGGGTCCAGGAAGTCCCCGTGGACATTCCCATGCCGATTTCCCACACAGTCAGCGGCTCCACTGCCCTCTTCCCGTTACTTTGCTCGTGGAGAATATACCTATGATCCAGAGAGTGATCGGTTTGGACTGGAATCTGTGCTCCTCTCATGAAAAGAATTTCAAGGTCATCAGCGATAAAACCCAAGATTTCAAGAAACAGGACGGTCTGCATGACAAAGATTAGGACGATGACTTGGGAGACAGAAAATGTAAAAGACCTCGGAAGCAAGATTGAAATGGTTTCTCTCCTCACTCCTGGTCTTTCATTTTACGTTTCGAGTATTCAGAAAAGAGCAGGCCCTGAAAACCTCCAGGACATTGGGAATGGAGCGTGGTTCTCCTGGCTTGCCCAGGGTAGGACATACCTTGTGTCTGACAGTCTTCCCACTGCTCATTAGATCAGTCTTAACTGTTTTCCCCCCACGCTCTGCTCTCTCTGGCAGGCAGTCAGATATGTGCACAGAAGTCAACACATGATTGGATCTGGAGACTCCCCTGGAAATTTCCAACTGGACATTGACATTTCAGGGTTAATCTTCACTCATCATCCCTGTTTTAGCCGAGAGCATGTTTTGGCAGCCAAGCTGGCCCAGCTGTATGACCAGTATCTTGCAAGGTGCCAGAGAAGCAAGGCGAAGTTTCTTACTGATAAGGTACACTCTACCACGCTCACTGTTGGCGGGGCTGGTTCTTCTGATGAGTCCGAACAACAAAGTGCCTCCAGTGGCAAATGCTTATGCTCTTCTTTCTCATGGTCCCTCTGTCTGGGATGTGCGTGATATGGTGTCCTGCCTAGAGGCAAAAGGAAAGATATGGCGACATCCTTTAACATGTGCAAATTCAGTGGCACATACTTGGCTTCAATAGGAAGATTTGTGCATAGAGCACAAGTGACCTCACCACCAGGAGTAGGGATCAGATGGAAGATTCGTGGCTGTGTCTTGCTTACGTGAGCTCAGATGCTGAGACATTCATGGCTTGAGAACGTCTCTGTCCTTAGAGACATCCCATTTTTATATGTAATTTCTCATATCATGGTCCCTAAACACAAGTCAGTTGTTTCAACTGATGCTCAAAGAAATGGCTTTTTGATTGGGATTTCCTTCCAGTGTAATAACTGGCCTGTGGGATTTTCACAGGTAATTTTGACAATAGGCAATTTTAGTCTTATGCCCTAACTATAAAGCTTACTGCTCAGATAAGAGATACGTCCACGATATCTCTTTTTATGAGCCTATAATTTTATGATCTCTTCACATTACGAGAATATCATTGTATGTCCAAGACTCAGAAAGATCCACTTCTAGCCTTGAGAGAAAACTTGTTTCTGAGACACACACACTTAAAAGCAACATTTCTCATCAGTTGCTTGATTATCAGGATCACAAAACAAGGATGAACATACACTGTTCTTTAGCGTCACCCCCCACCCCGCCATTTTTTTTTTTTTTTTTAAGAATAGAAGAAGTAGCTCTCTGTCAAAGCTCATTTTGGTGAAAGCCTGGACATGGCTGGATGCTTGAACGTCTCTTCACAGTTTGCTGGTATCTTTTGCCCTAGAGAAGCGGGTGGGTCCAGGCATGTAACTTGCAGTAGGAAGTCGAGTATCTAACTCAAAACTTGTATCCATATTTTTTTAAGCTCCAAGCTCTAAGAAATGCTGTTCAGACAGGTCTCGATCCAGCAAAAACTCATAAATCTGTTGATATAACCCCCAAAGCCATCAAAGAGTATAAATCTGAAATTCGGTAAGTTTGTAATTGTAACTTCTTTTTTTTTTTTCCCTGTTTGATGTCTACTTGTAGAGTTGTTTTTTTTTTTTTTTTCAGAATTTTTCTGAATGTACTGAATACATGTGAAACTTAGCCACGTGAAATAATGAGATGTATCTGTCACATTAACACCAAATTGGAAGTCCCCTATGAAAGAAAGAAGGTGTGAGATGCTGTAACTCACACACTGCTGGTATAAACAAATATTCCCACCACTTTAGGGAGCAGCCTAAACACCATAGACAAGCATAGTGTTGTTTTGTAATGCCTGTCAGCTAGGGACCCAGCACTTCAACTTCAGGTGTGTGTACTCTAAGGAGCCGCTCGCACCTGGAGGCATGTGTGAGGATTCCACAGCATCATTTAAAAAATTGGAAACTAGAAATAACCCCATACCAATGAACACAGCTGCCAGAGTCTTACACTGAATGTCTATACCACAGTTATAATGACTGAATTAGATCTGCCTATATCCATATAGACGAAACAATGTTGAAATCCAGGCGTAAGAAGATACTTGCTGTGTGATACAGTTTACTAAACCTAAAGAACACCTGAAACAGTACTCATTTGTCTTAGGTTCACAGATGTTGGTACATATGGACAGAAAAGACACATGCCAGCTGGTAAATGATAGAACCAGGATTTAAACTCGGAGGGCAGGGTGGGGGGGGCGAAGAGTCTGGTTCTAAAAGCTTTACCCTTAACCACAGTGCTTCACGGCCACTCGCGAAGAATGCTTCTTATTCTAGTTCACCGCTTTGTTGATTTTGCAAGGTCTTCAGAGAGTCCTGAATCTTGGCAACCCAACCACTAACTGGCTGTCATCTTCTGCCATCTTCCTTTTCCACAGCCAGCAGTTGAATGATTAGAAAGCTAGCCTTCTGTGCTTCTCTGTACCATCTCCATAGACTAAGTCGTCACAAGTACAACCTGCAGACTCGGGCCTTCCTTCTGGAAGTTCATGAGGTGCTCACTCATGAAACACTGCCTCTGTGGCAGTGTTCCTAAGACACTCTCTTAGGCAAATCTCACATTGTATGTTATAGTCATTTATCCATGTGTCTATCTCCTGAGCTAAACTTTCTGAGGACAGAGACACCTTCTATCTCTTAGATTCTTCTGAATCCTGCTAGTACTTGCTCAAGAAAAAAGTTTAATTAATTACATAAATAGAGTACGTTTGGGTTCTGGATTTGGCTATCATTCATAGAGAGGACTTAAAGTAAGGCATTAAATAAGTGCTGAACACTTTAAATAATGGAGCTAAAAATGAAAGCATTTTCCAGGGATGCTTCTTCACGTCAAGCTAAAAATATGGTTAATCTAGTTAGCTCTGAAAACTCACCAAGGCATGAAGAAACATCACTCTGTCTCCTAAAGGTATAACCTGTGATTTGTGTTAGCACAGACATATATCTATGCTATATATAGCACGAATATATCTGTTATAAACTGAGATAGCAACATACTCCCCTATGTTTACAATAATTTAATTCATGAGAACTGCAGTTAATGGGCCCTTTATTTTCATAGCTTCGAGGGTGGCTATTATTTAAGGGTGCATAGAATTAATAAGAATTTTAAAAGGCGATATAATTTAATTGAAGTCAGATTCAGCTAGAGGAAACAAAATCAAATAACCTCTCAAAACAGGTTGGCATCTTATTGTCTTCAAATTTACATTCATGTTTTTGGTTTTCTATGATCTCTTCACATTACGAGAATATCATTGTATGTCCAAGACTCAGAAAGATCCACTTCTAGCCTTGAGAGAAAACTTCAAATTTACATTCATGTTTTTAGTTTTCCAGTACTTAAGAAATATTGTAGCTGTTAAATTAAATATACACTCACTATAGAATTATTAGGGTTTTTTTTTTTAAATTTGCGAACACACCTAAATAACTTTTTAATGTAAATGCATGTATATTATCTTGTAGAGAAACCAGAAAACTGCGTGACGCTGAACAAGAAAAAGATCGAGCATTGCTCAAGACTATCATAAAAGTCTGGAAAGAAATGAAGTCTCTTCGAGAGTTCCAGAGGTTCACAAACACACCCTTGAAACTGGTTTTGAGAAAGTAGGCTGTTTTCGAAAATTGTATGAAACATAGATACAGTTTTAAAAATATTTATTTAAAAAATGCTTACAAATGAGTAACCAGGTAACCACGTCCGAGGTTGAGAAATAGGAATCACCAGTATCTGGCAGCCCCCTCCATTTCAGAGATAACCATTTTCTGGACTTTTATGATCGGTGTTCCCTTGGTTTTATTTATAGGTTTGCCACCTATGTGTGATCCCTAAGAACATACAGTTTAATATCGCTTGCATTTGACTTTTCTGTAAATGAAAGAATATTGTGTGTATTCTTCAGCGAATACACACTTTCTTCTTTTCTTTAATACTATGTGAGATTCATCTACTTTGTGACACAGAGCTATAGTTTATTTTTCCTTGCTTTATAATTCATTATATGGATATTACAAAATTTGTCCATTTTACTGTTGATGGACATTTGAGTCGATTCCATTTTTCAACTGTGATAGAGAGTACCTGTGTACATGTCTTTTAGAAAGATATCTGGAAGTAAAAATGTCAAGTCTTAGGGGATATGCTTCTCCAAATATTTACATGCTGATTCCAAACATTTTTTCCCCAGCTGTTGAGCTGATTTATGCTTTCGCCAGTGTGCCCATAGGTCTATATCGCCCATATCATCTCTATCACCTGGTACTGTCAAACACAGATGTGCCAAACCGATGACATTTTTTAATTTATATTTATCCTGTACGGATTGGCCATCTTGATTTCTTCTTTTATGATGTGTCTGTTCAAGGCTTTTGTCAAGTTTTGAACTGGATGGTTTGTTTTTTATCTTTTTCGTAAGTTGTAGGAGTTCAGCATACATCCTATTCGCAAGACCTTGTGGATGACGCATGCTGTAGACATACTCTCTACTCCGAACTTCTCCGTTTACTGTCTTATTGCTGCTTTTTGGCCAATAGACGTTCTTAATTTTAAAGAGATAGTAGATATTAGTCTTTTATGATCGGTGCTTTTTGCATCTGCTTAAGAAATCCTCTACCTCCCTCCACCCCTCAAGTCATGTGCACAGCCTAACGGTACTGTTTCTTATGGTCTTCATGGTTTTATCTTTCACATTCATCTTTAATCCATCTGATCTGGGCGTGGTGTGGAGAAAGCGCTTTGACAGCATTTCTGCTAATTCAGCCTAATTCACCAGACTGTGATACGTGAGTGAGCTCGCAGTCACCACGGCAAAGCTGTGCTCTGTGCATTAATTCAAGAGTGCCTTTGTTGATTTTGGTCCCTTCCTGAAAGCTTCTTCTGCATAAGTGTCGTGCCCGTACACCTACATGAAAAGTGACAAATGTGGGCAATTATCTGACACTTTGCTTTGAAAACAGCCATGTTTTGGCCAAAGATAACTGCAAATTGTGATTGGGGCAGGCGGGGAGGGGAGGGATGTAGTCATCATAAGACTGAGAAACATTATACAGTTTTGTTCTGCACAGTTACAAGACTGTGCTCTATGAGGGCTGGGGCCTTGTCGCCATGTCAGCGCACAGACCTGACATCTGGTCCCTGACAGAGCACCTGCCACTTAGTATCTGCTCAGTTAACATTAGTAATAAAAGGCAAGTTCAAATTATCTCTCACACAGAAACCGTGGGTATCTCCCAGAAATTCCAGGGCTTCCGTTTCTAAATTCCATCTCCCAGGCTACTCCTCCCAGCCGAAGCAGAACATAAATATTTACCAGATCGTTTTCTCCTTCCTTCCTTCCTCAGGTTGAGGATAAACCAAGCTTTATAGTAGATTTACCCTTAAGGTCACCCTAAGTTGCAAACTTCTCTTGCGCTAATTAAGCACAATTTAGTGGTGATACTTAACGCCCTTAAATTCTTTTTGAGTGACCTTTTTTCACTTCCTTGGTTCATCTAGCCACCGTGTAATACACCATAATTTTTTTCCCGAAAAAGTATCCAAATTCTAACCAGTTTATTTATAAATAATTTATTTACAAATAAATGATCAATAACAAGGGAAAAGCAAATGTTCTCTATATATCAGTAATGGAACTAAATTTTTTGAGCCAAATTTCCCCAATGTTTATAAATGGCAGGTGCCACTGTACTGCCAAAGTGATTTCTTTGGCAGAATCCTATACATCCGTACGGGTCTGTGCCTTGAAAGACTGTTAATTGCTAAACCAACAGGCCACACTGTGTACACAGCAAACATCTGTCAGCTCTAGGCGCTTGACCAAGTTTATCTAAAAGGGACAAAGCACCGTGAGAGGCCAGACCGGCATTGACCTGGTCTGACCTTGTTAGGAGATAAGCGCAGGCGATGGCTTCATCGTTGCTTAGTGCTAAGTCGCTTGGGCTCATATTTCAGCCCCTCCACTCACCACTTAACCTCTCTGCGCCTCAGTCTCTCGGCGTATAGAATGCGGATGATAACAGACTCTGCCTCACGGGTCTGTGCGCTGACATGGGCAGCGTTGAGAAGAGGCCTGCCACAAAGCAAGCCTGATCCAGGCATTTGCTGTTATTCTTACTCTATTACTTAATTTCAAGAAATAATCAAGCTACCGTAAATTATTTTTAAGAGAAAAAGTGGACCAGAAAGCAGACAAGGAAGCCTATGAAGCAGAAATTCAAGCTGAAATAAGTGAATTGTTGGAAGAACGTTCAGAAGAGTTCGAACGAGAGATGGCATCGTACAGAGCTGCGTATCAGCAGTGGAGAGCCTGGAAGAAGGGCCACGTGTGTACACAGTCCCCGACCTTGAACAGGGCTGACCGTGGGGCGGGGAGCGGTCTGGGAGGGTACTCCTTGAGATGGAAGGAGGGAAACTGAGCAAGCCGACTGGCGTCCCCTTCTGCCCCTCCTCTGTCTCCCTCCCTGCCCCCTCGCTAGGGGACAAAAGAACGAATGAATGAAATAGCTAATGCACTTGTTTAAAAGACCACCGAGCTAGCCGATCCCAGAGCGGCTTTTTCCATAGGTGGTTCTCTGGTATCAGTCTGTGGCCATTCGAGTGAACCAACGAGTAATAACATAGCAATCACTCACGTATGTGTCAAACATTTACAACACATTAACCCACTGAATGTAGGGCATTGATGCTTCCGGATGTCCCTCAGAAAACCACGTGACTTGTCCACATGACCCTGCAAAATTGAGTCTAAGGGCAATAAGTAACAGATCAGGGTGACCTGCAATGCCAGTTGTGCTCACAGCCTTTACTTTACTTTAAGATATGTCCTTGACCCTTTAGAACTGATATTAATGATCACATGATTAGCTAACATTTTTTAAGCCCTTTCGAGGGGCCAGGCACCGTGATAAGTGCTTTACAGGCATTACCCCATTTCAATAGCCCTGGAAGGTGTTTCCTATGATCGTCCCCATTTTGTAGATGAGAAAACTGAGGCAGGGAGAGGTCAGGTGGCTTAGTGATCTGCCTGAGCACATACAGCTGGTTGAGGTGGAGCTGGGTTTGCACTCAAGTGTATCTGATTCAGAAAACTATGCTCTTATATGAAATTTCAAAGTTCCTGTTTCACCTAAGGTCACCTCTGACCCAACAGAAGGCCAGGAAGAAGAAAAAGAAACAAGCAGTCGAAGAGCATCTGGATGAGGAGATGGAGGAGCCGTATCCCCGGGAGGAGCCTGTGAAGCCGGTCCCCCCGGAGCCCATCGACCCGGCAGCGATGGAGCAGCAGGTGCGGGAGAGAGCAGCCCAGGGCAGGAGGCCCGGGGAGCCCACGCTGGTCCCGGAGCTGAGCCTGGCGGGGAGCGTGACGCCCAACGACCAGTGTCCCAGGTGAGCGGACCCTTGGACCGTAAATGAGATTGGCGTGTGACACGTGCGCATGCGCACACATATTCGCCCACTGTGTGGACTATACATCTCGACATGGTATGGTCAGGAAAGTCATTAACTCTCTGTGAGTATATATTAGGTTGAACCATGTGAAATTGCAGAAATTTGTCCATGTTTTGGTCATTTCATATGGTTCACCTACCTAATGCATCCCCACTGCCCGCCCCCTCCAGGAGCCTCCCGCATGAGGCTGCCTGTAGGAGGCACCCTTTACCGAGAATTGTGGGTATTGAAGTCGGGCCGTCTGAAGCCTACCCTCCAGATTGGATAGAAATACGTTTCTAGTCATTCTCATGTGACGCCTAACAGAGAAACAATCCAAAGCTTCACTTTATGTATATAAATCTATACATACAGGAAATTCATAAACACACATGTATATATTCATCCTTTTTAAAGTTATTATTTAATTAAACATTTTTAAAATTTCCTACTTACTTTTTTCCTACACCTTACAGAGATGGTTCTCAAAGTGTAGCCCAAGGACCAGCAGCATCAGCATCAGCATCACTGGAGAACTTGTTAGAAACGGGAATTCTCAAGTCCTACCTGAGACTCACTGAATCAGAAACTCTGAGTCAGGGCCCAGAAAACTGTGTTTTCACAAGGTTTCCAGGTGTTTGTGAGACATGTTATAGCAGACCATAATCTAACAAAGGGAATCTATTAAAATAATTGATAACGCCAGTCCAGGCTTAATTTTCCGGTAAACAGAGACCTGTCATGAACACAAAGAATATCTTAGACTGGAATCATTAATATTCCACCGTAGAAAGTGAGAATTCAATCAAGGCAGTCATCTTCAGAGGTAGTAGGCTAGGATGCCATTATTAGACTTCCTACAAACTCCTTTGTTTCAAACTCTTGTTTATGTATTAATGTTATTTTTAAGTAGCTTCTTAGGCATTTTTGTGTAGCCTCTCAACTTCATAGCGTTCACACATAAATAAACTATCCCCCAACACTAAATTAGCTATTTTCAAACCACAGCATACCATATAATTTCATAATGAACATTGAAAATATATGATTACACAGCATGTTTTTTCCATTTCTATTGATACATAATTGACATATGTCACTGTATAAATTAAAGGGGAACAGCATGATGGTTTGATTTACATATATTGTGAAGTGATCACCACAATAGATACCGCTAACATCCATCGCCTCATAAAGATACCATAAAAAGAAAAGAAAAAAAAATGATTCCCTTTGTTATGAGACCTATCAGGACTGACTCTTAACTCTCCCAGATGTATCACAGAGCAGTACACAGCACATTTTTTAAAGGGAAAATTGGAGCTTGATTTGACAGTCTTTTATGGTGAGTCCCATTTCGACCAAGAATGCACAACTCCATCATACATTTCTGAGTTTTCACTGGGACTTGGGACAATAACCCAAATTACCCCAAGCCAGTGATCATAATTGACCCACTTCATTAGGTCATCAGGTAAGGCGGGGCCATACAGAAGAAGGGATGTTTTAGGTCTGTTTGTAGCATGAGGTTACTGGGAATAAACTTTAAAACGACTCTGAGTCTTTGGATGTCTCGGATACTTCCTGAAATTTGGTGTTAAATGCCCTTTGTAGAACAAAAATGTTCAAGTCATTTGAGCAATTTCATGTCTGGGACTAGCCTTTATTAAAGATACATAAAAAGTGAAAACTACCACCCAGTTTCATGGGTACGGAATTTCTATCTGAGATGACGGACACCTTCTGGAGGATACTGGTGATGGTTACACAACATCGTGAATGTACTTAATGCCACTGAATTCACTTAAAAATAGTTAAAATAATAAGTGGTATTCGTGTATATATCATCGTAATATCAAGAAAAAAAACCACCACCCAAAAAGAGTGCGTTTTGAAATTTTTTATGCTCTAACCTCTCCCTTTCCTTGACAAGCTTGAGTTGCTATTGACTTAACCAATAACTGGCATTTTGGGTGGACATCTGCAAATATCCGCAACAAAATTAAAGGCTACTCTTGGAGGTTTAAATCAGTACTCTATCCCTTATGGTTTGAATTCACTCCATTTAACAAGTAATATATTTCTGTTTACTTAAAACTTTGAGATATAAATGTAAGGCTTGTTTGAAAAAAATTAAGGAGACCATAGGACAGCCACGCCTGGACCACAGTCCTTAAATCTCCTGAGACCTCTTCAGTGCCTCTTATTCCATATCACAGTATTTTATTATATCACGCTCTGAAAGACCTAGAGTTATTTTGGTTCAATGAGGGCTAAGGTGACTGGCAGCGTCACCTGCAGCGTATCTTGTTCTGGTCAGTGACCATTTATCAAACACTACACTTATCTGTAGTCAGTTAATACTAATCCCACCTGCCTATGGGCTCACTTTGCAGGGCGGAGGTCTTGCGAAGAGAAGATGTCAAGAAGCGCTCGGTGTATTTAAAGGTGATCTTCAATGAAAAGGAGGTGTCCAGGACCAACAGTCGGCCACTCGGAGCAGACTTCCGGGTTCACTTTGGACAGATTTTCAATTTGCAGATAGTCAACTGGCCAGAGAGTTTAACACTGCAGGTACTCATTTTAATTATCATCACTGTCCCAAGGGTATTTTGGTCGTCACAGGTGCGAGATGGTTTGAAATCATCCATGGGCTATGCCAGTGTCCTCATAGAGTCCCGAGGGGAACAGGAGGTTGTGCCTGTTTGTAAGGTCTTGGCAGAAGGAGATCTGACACCTGAACTCGCCGTCTGAAAATGCTAACAGATTAACTGGCCAACGGCTCAAGGGTGTGCCTCAAGAAGGGATGGGGACCGAGGGAGGGTGGAGGGTAGGGGGGACCTCTGGCTCATTCATCATAGAAGTAAGTATCTCAATATCAGCCTCTACCAGGCCCCTAGCATAATGTACCAGAGAAGTCAATGGTGCCATAATCACAGGTGGTTATAATGGGGGTTGGGGGTGGTTACAGGTGCTAGGATCCCTCCCCCAAAATAAATCTCCCACTAGCCTAAATCCCACCATCAGAGATATATTTATTTGGGTCGGTTTTAGTTTCCCAGGGCTGCCATAACTGAGCAACACAAACTTGGTGGCTCAAAACAACAGACATTCATTCTCTCACAGTTCTGGAGGCTGAAAGTCTGAAACCCAGGTGTCAGCAGGGCCGTGCTCCCTCCAAAAGCTCTAGAGAATTCTTCCGGCCTCTTCCAGCTTCTGGTGGCTCTCGGAACTCCTTGGTTTCCGGTAGCATCACCCCGGTCTCTGCCTCCATCCTCATCTCATGTGACCTCCTCTGTGTCCCTGTGTGTCCCTTTTGGCTCTTACAAGGACACTCTCACTTTCGGCTCTCACAGAGACACTCTTGTTGTGCTTCGGGCACACCCTAATCTACTACAGGCTTATCTTGAACCTTAACTAATCACATCTGCGAAGACGCCGTTTCCAAATTAGTTCGCATTCTGTGGGTCCAGGTGGATGGCAGTCTTTAGCGGACACTATTCAACCCACCACAGAGTCTTCGATTCGCTGCTTTTATGGTGAATCCTCCCTTACGATACTAACAGAGTTCTCTTTTGTGATACTAACGGGCTTGTTAACTAGGGCTGCAAGCACGTGACACACATACCTTTGGTCGCCACCCACACAGAATCACTAATCCTCACCCGCCACTTAAGCAGAAATTTTTCGTCCCCATCCCCCATCCTTACCATAAATGACTACTTGATCATATCCTTTTTTGCCCCACGGAGCCTGGAGATAACTTCAGAATCCTTCTCATACAGTGCTCTAGATAGCCACTGCCTGCAGACTGTCATTAAGTCTGGCGGTACTACTGCCGCTGTATAATTATTAAAATCTTTAAATATTTCTGTACAGAATGGTAAATAGCTGCTGACCCCAATCCCCATGAAGGCTACCCTGGCTACCTATACCCCACTTCCAAGACCCTGGGCTTTCCTACAGTGGACCAATTAAAGCCTCGTCTGACAAGGCCGACGCCCCAGGACCCTGTTCTCTTGACGTCTCTTCTGATTGCTTAGCTCTTGGCCACGAGTGTTGTTTAATATTTTTAATATGGCCTGGACTTCGATAGTTAAAAGCCTTCTAAGGCTGGTAGAGGAAGTTCAAGACGACACAGTAGGGGTTTCTCCTGACGGTGGGAAGGAAGCACGGTGGACGTGCTTGGGATGACACAGAGATGCCGAGAAATGCGTGGGGACCCCGAGGGGGTCAGCGCAGGACGCCCAAGGTCAGCCGTCTCGGAACTGGACTTTCCCATGATCGTGGCAATTTTCCACTTGCGACCTGACGGCGGGGAGGGCACAGAGGGGTCCTCACTTACAAAGCGCCGAGGACCAGGACTCCAGCCAGATCCCTTCGCTGGGCTGGTAACAGCATTGATGGCCACACAAGTGAGCAATGTTTTCCTTCAAATTTTAGAACTTGGCGTAGTCCAGTCATTCATATAATTCCTGAAACCCCATCTAAGTTTTAAGAAAATGTCTCCGTATTCTGGAACTCGAAAAAATAGAACAGCGAGGACATTTTGTTTAAGCGAGGGATGGTGTTAGAAAGGGGATTGACTCTGGACATTTGGAGGAAAACTGAGTTTTCCTTCGGCCTGAGAATTCCCTTTCTGAATATTATCTGGGACAAAGTAATCTCTGTCAGTTCGACTTGCCCTCTGGGTTTACGACTCTGTGTGGATACAAGGAGTGACATGGGGCGACCGTGCCTGAGGGTGAGCGGAGAGTCACGTGACTCTGCCCCGGGAAGGGGAGCGGGGCCGCCTCTGCGCAGAGGAGCCAGGTCTGAGGGGCTCTGGGTCCCACCGACTTGGTGTCATATCACCACTCCCTGGCAGATTCGCCATTGTCTGAGCCACTTAAACTATGACGCCCTACGGATCGCGAGTCACAATCCCATGTTCAGATGTGTTGAAACTAGAAAATCTCATGTTCTCTACACCCGATTTAGAGTGGCCTTTCTTGGCCAGGGCACCCTGCAGCGAGAGCCTGGGGGCAGTGCCCTTCCGTGTGGACGCCGAGGGCCTTTGGGACATTTAAAATGCCAATGCCCCTGGGGGAAGGGGTGCGCTCTGCTGATTCCAAAGACCCCCATCTTCACGGCTTCCCACGTGGACCCTGCTGCCCTGGCTCCGAACACGTGTGCTTAAGCTACAGTTTAAAGTAAGACTTACACTACACACGGAAAATTGTCTACATGAAGGATAAAACTTGGTGAGGAAAGTAAATACACATAGATGGCAGAAGCCATCTTGCCCCTTGGCTGCACCTGCCCCGAATAATGAGGGTTTGCTGGGGGCCCTGCCCCTGCGTGGGTCTCTCCCACTCTGCAGCCACAGCACAGCAAAGGTTTTGGTTATTCAGTTTGCCCCTCGTTGGAGATTCGTCTTTAATGTGTCCTCCGCATTGCTCCCTGCAGAGGAAAAGCTGATGTGAAGAAGGCCAGACAGAAAGGTAGAGTGAGGAGAGACAAGGAGTCGGCGTGTAGGCAGGACGGGAGCTCTAGAAGGAGACAGCCCACTGTAAGGAGGACAGAAGACAGGAGAGAGGGCCTCCCTCCCACAGGTCCCCAGCCATGCCTCTGTTCACGGGGGGAGCTCAGCCCACCTGGGCAGGTGCTCTGGGCAGTTCTAAATGTTCTGAATTACTGTGGAAGGAAAGACATCATCCACCTTCCGCGAGTACACCAATATCTTATTTCGTATATTTTCTAACATAGAAAAGGAGCCTCCCACACTCTCTCCCATGTACTGTCTTGAGGATTAGCTCGCTGTGGATGTTACGATCAAAATAATTTTTCGAAGTAATGTGAAAAGAGTTACCCTCAAAAATATACATTTTTTAAATAAACAAGCAAAACTTTATAATGCCAAGAATATACTCATAAGCAATTAGCTTGGCCCTACCCTAAGAGGTGAATCATGTAATCTTCTAAAAATTACAAATGAAAGGAGTCAGTTTAAATTCTTAAATTCTTAAATTCTATCTGCAGAGATTCGGTTACTGATCAAATCCCGTATCGTAATGGCTCATGACATAATTTTTTATAATCGAATAGCGGTTACAGATTAAATTAACTTCGAGGATATTATATTTCAATTCTCTAGGAATAGTAGTATGCCATTTGAAATTTTTCCATATAATTGCAAGTTTTGAATTAGAGTTGGTTCAAGAATTACTGGCAACTTTGGCAGGGTAAGAAAAATCATCTTAAATGCATCTGCTTATGGCAGTACTATCGAATTCTTAACTTTAGAGCCTAATGTATTTCAGGAAAAGTTCTAAGATTCTCAGAACTATAATGCATCAACTGACGAATCAACAGCCAAGGTGGGAACATTTGCTGTTTGCTTGTCAAGAACCAACTGAGTGTCTAATACTGAGCCAGGCGTGTTGGGGAGAATGGGAAGCCATGAATAAAAAGTGGGGCACACAGCCCTGTCTCCAGGAGCTTCAAACCCAGCTGGGAGATAAGAGAGGAGGAACTCCAAGGGCGTAATACTCAGCCGTGTGCAGAAGTGCAGGGCCCTGGAAGGGAACAGGGGAGCCCGTGATGTCTGATTCTGTGCATGTTTTGAACTGTGAGGCTCAGTGCTTCCCAGCCAGGCTGGAGATAG
>NW_006441953.1:25426635-25485748 GCF_000325575.1 Pteropus alecto | reverse complement strand
TACAGAGCAGAAGGTAAACCCGGGGGCTGGCATGGAAGCCAGGAGTGAGGGAACGGGATCAGGCCCGGAAGCCTTGAAAGGAGGAAGTGACAGGACCTGATGACAGTTTGACTTAAGACAGTAAAAAGGAGAATCAAAGTTGGCCCCAAGGGAAGGGTGAGATTGGACTCAGGGGGCAGAGTCTTTCCAGAAAGGTCTTGAAACTTCAACTTCTGAGGTCTTCCCAAAATAAATGCTTCGCCGTTCACACACACACACACACACACACACACACACAATGAAATTTGATTTAGGAATAAAAAGGCTTTGTGATGATTATCTTCATTTCTTTCTCACTTGCATCTATAATATCATCACCCCACATTCATCTTCTTGACTCCTGCAAACCAACAAGGGTGTGTAATACAGCTGGGTGGCTGTTACATGTTTTAGCGTCATTATTTTTTCTTACGAATCAATCCTGTTGAGCTTTCATATCCCTGGCATGTGGTTTGAGATTGGGAAACTTTCCTCTTGATGGAGTTGGCTCTTATTTGAGTTTCCTTTCCCAGGGCCTCTCCTGATTTCACTGGCTCGACTCCAGAATTGCACTGTTGGACTGAAAAAAACAATCCTGTTAACTCTTGGCCAGTTCACTTTTGTGGCTGTCGTCGGTCTTTTGTAGACATTAGGACAAAACAGATATTTTTTACACACGTCTTACATATCTACTCACATAATCGGACAACAGTGAGTCAGATTGTCGCGGGCCAACGCCGGAAGCCAAAGGGGATAAGTGCCAGGAACTCCGCAGTGGACAGAGCGGAGGACGCAGGTGGCCGAGAGCAGGTTGAAGGGTAGTGGCTGCTAGAGAGAGAATGGATTGCACAGGGCAGGGTGGAGGTAGGTGTGATCATCTCAATGTACAAAGATGAGGGCTTAGACTGAACAGGCACCCATGAAAATGGGGAAAAATCTCTGGTAAATAGCATTTACCAAGTGTCTACGGAGGACCACATTCTTTCCGTATGCTATCTCATGTTATCTTGAAGAAAATCACTGGTACTATTATTCTCCCAATTTTCAAGATGGGAAAACTGAGCTTCCGAGATACTGAGTAACTTAACAAAGCAAGTCAAATGGCAGAGCAGAATTCAAACCCTAGTCTGTCTGACTCTAAATTTCATGCTCATTTTACCATATTAATTGGGTATAATGGTAAAGAAGAGCAAATTCCAAAATTAAACATATCTCTGCACTCTGAAGACTCATTACTGTGGGAGAAATCTTAAAAAACAATCTTAGCATCACTCTGTATTGAGTTGTGTTGCTAGTCAACAATATTGAGTATGAGTTATTGAACAATTACAATCTGCCCTGCCCCATTTCCTGTCTATGAACTCGCTGAATCGGCTGTGTTATCATCCCCCCATCATACTGCAGTATGGAGATAAGTAACTGGCCTGAGGTCACACAGCTCGAAAGTGGCAGAGCCAGGGCTGAGCCCCCAGAACCTGTTCTCTTAACCCCTTCATTATGATGCACCCACCTGTCGTTTGTACATTCAATCCAACAAGTGTTTTACTGAGCATACATGTCGCGCAAGGCACTGTGGGACACAGGAAGACAGACTGGACGGGGTCTTTGACGTGGCAATTAGACTGCCGTGGGGAAGGATGTGAGGACTGGGGACTGGGTCGGATGGGATGAGGGCAGAGAAGATGAAGATACCAGAGGCGGCTCCCTCCCAGAGGCTCGGCAGAGAAGGGGCGGAGGGAAACAGATGAAGACTTGGAAAGAGGATCGTGGTTTACTTTTGGGGTGTGGTTGATTCAAGGTCAGCAGAGAGAAGAGCAGTCAGTGCAGGAAAGAGATCGAAGCCTTGGAAAGGAAAAAGGAAAGCGGTCGAGGGAGTGGGTGGGAGAGGGAGGGACCAGACCCAACAGGATACCGGAGGGGTGGGATCGAGACAGGAGAAGGTCCTTTGAGGCGGGAGGAATGACACCAGACGAGGTGGAAGGCAGGGCGGCAAGGGGGTTCCCAGTGAAGGAAGCGGGTCTGCGGCCCAAGAGCAGGGAAGGTTTGATCCAACACTGCGGGGAGATGGGTTCATCAGCTAAGAGACGACTCACAGACAGGGGAACGGCAGCCGAGATGAAGGAGCGGCCGCCTGTGCCATATCCAAAGCCAAGTGCGAGAGATGAAACCGTGTTTTGTTTTGTTTGAAAATCAGAGAATCATGATGTGTTGGTCATCATGAAGCAGAGTGACCAGCACAGGGCACACACAGGCATAAAAACCAGAGCAGAAGCTCAGAAGCAGCTCTGTGGTCCTACAACACAACATTTGATGAACCGTTAGAGTCTAAGAAGGATGTGTTTGCACAGCCACTGGAGGCACATAATATGAACACTTGGCCTTCCACAGCTGAGCAAACAAACAGTGGATTCTTCTATTATGAAATGAGACGTAAGGTATCTGAAAAACGTTTGGATTTGTTCTTATTTTTAAACATTTCACACCCTGATTTAACTGCTTTGGGTGTTGGAGTGTTTTGATATTCTCTAGTTGCAGATGTTAAGAGAGATACAAGGTCAGGAAAGGTTTAATGAATCCTAATTACTGCCTTTGTATCACCTTCTGAAGTATCTGACCACCGTAAATGGTATTTTAGTATGCTCTCTATTCCCTTAAATTGAGGTAATAACAGGATTTTATTAGGTCTCGATTTTTTAAAAGCTTTTAAGCTTTAATGTAGTTTGTTCTTCACCTCTTTACCTTTGGGTACCCAGAAATACAGATTTAATTACAAATATGAGATATGCCATACATTTACTATACGTCCTCAGCAGCTTAATATCTTCTTATAAAAAAAAATTAGGGAATCCTGAAAAGACAGATCTTATCAGATATTATAAGTCTTTTATTTAAATTAAATAAGTTAAATTTAAATTTTAAACAATTCTTATTTCACGGTTTATTAAAATCAATTAACCATGAAGATTTAACAAGATATTTGGTAAATGTAATCATGTTTATGAAAGAATTTTGTAAACCGCAAAGTATTGTATAAAGGACTACAGACATGATTACTCTAACTGCCCAGAGGAAAAAGAATCAACATTTCTTGAGCTCCTAATAAAAGAAAGAGACTTTTTATCCATCTCAGCTAAGCTTCACTACTGCCTTCCTGCTCAGCTTTGTGTAACATCCTCATTTTACAATGAGAGCAAAAAGGGAGTCATGTCATACCCAATGTCACACAGCTCATAAGTGGCAGGATTAAGATCCAGATTGTCTGGACCACAAGGCTTCCCTGTCCTGTTCACCACACTGCCCTCTGCAGACTGTGGGAAGAGCTGACAGGCAGATGCGGGGTAATATAAGATAGGTGAAAAAATCTGAGAACCACACTACACCCAGGTCTACCAGCTGCTCAGAGAAGAGAACAATACCATTCTCGGATTTACCATCTCAGTGTTTATTAAGAGTTAACATGCTCCTTTCTAAATGCTTTAGTTCACAGGTGCAGGTCCTGTGCATTCAAAGGGAAATCAAGCGAGATCCCTACCCTCAGGAATCTCACCACCCAGTGAGACAAATGATGCATGAACAAGGAATTTTGGTAGAAGAGAGAACTGTTCCTCTGGGGAGACCTCAGGGTGCAGCGGTGGCACATAGTGAGTCTGGTAGACAGTGCGGCTATACCTGCAGTGAAATGAATAATGCACCCCCGACTCACCCAGACAACACTCCCTTGGGAGATCTGGGAAACCGAGAGGTCTGAGACAGGAAGAGCTCAGTGGTCTTCTAATATTCTTTTTCTTTTTATTAAATGTTTTGCAGTGACCTTGGTTAATAAAATTATATAGGCTTCAAGTGTACAACTGAATAATATATCATCTGTATCTTGCATTTCGTGTCCACTATCCAAAGTCAAATCTCTTTCTATCACCACACATTGGGCCCCCTTTACCCTTTTCTACATCCCCCTTTCCCTCTGGTACCACCAAACTGTTGTCTGCGTCTATGAGTTTTTATTTGTCTTGTTCGTGTGTTGCTTTCAGTTTTATATCTCACATATGAGTGAAATCATATGATTCTCAACTTTTCGTCTGACTTATTTTCACACTTAGCATGACTGTCTCAAGATTCATCTCTGTTGTCGCAAATGGCAGTTTTTCATCTTTTCTTATGGCTGAGTAATATTCCATTATATATATACCACATCTTCTTTATCCAATCAGTGGTCTTTTGATTACAATTACATATGCTAAGCGATCCCTTAATTAAGCCTTGATTATAGCCATTGTTTTTACATTTCCATTTTTTATTTTTTCATTCAGATGTGGAATTCTATTTTAGTCATATTTCTCACCAATTTGTCCAAACGAATTATATTTGATGAATCATGCTGATGGCTTTAAAAGGATTCTTAATTTTTTAATCGCTTTTCTGATTTTCCCTGGTCCATGAGGAAGACATAACAAAAAGCATATGAGTGTTTGGATGAAACCGTTGTAGATTCAGTTCCCAGCTTTGCAACTTACCAGATGGGTGACTTTCCCCGCTATGAGCCTCAAATCCATCATTCGAATTGCCGGGTCTGTCATCGTGCCGAATCTTTGTCGCGAACCATTCTTCATAGGAATGTGGTAAAAGATTAGACAAGATAACAGCCTTAGAGCCTTGAGTGAGCTTCATGGAAAGAGAAGGAAAGAAAGCGCAGCATGTTCTCAGGCTGAAACTCCATGCCGAACAGGGCAAATCAAGGTCCACTGTGCAGAGAGCAATAATCTGCTACACGTGTTTTAAAGCTGTGTAAGATTATAAAACTGTGGGCTCTTAGGAGAGGTCGGGACAAGCAATAAATGGCCCTCCTTTTTCCATTAGAGTTCTGAACCAATATAAATATAGGAAAAAGTATAGAAAAAAGTAAAAGTGTTTAGAAAAAGGGGAGTCACCTATAAATTAGTAGAGGCATGAGGGACATATCGATCAATCGCAACGTATGGAATAATTTGGATCCTGATTCAAACGAAGTCTTACAGTAATTTGCTGAGACTCTGAAGGTAACTTGACACTTGTTGGGATGTGGCTTTCCACTAGGAGGTGGGCGCCCTGGGCGGGAACAATTGACCAGAACAGATAAGTGGACTAAGTATCATAAGTGGCATACACTATTGCTGTTTTTATCTGGCTGTTTCTCTTCCTTGACTTCAGGTGTATGAGACAGTTGGACACAGCGGTACCACCTTGCTGGCAGAAGTGTTTCTGCCTATTCCTGAAACGACCGTTGTCAGTGGAAGGGCTCCCATTGAAGAGGTGGAGTTTAGCAGTGACCAGCATGTGACCCTGGACCACGAGGGAGTTGGAAGTGGTATGGAAAGCTAACTCTCCTCAATGGCTCACAGTTTCACTGTTGGATTTGAATGCATTTTTCTCCCTCACTTCTCAACCAGATCATTATAAAATTGCTATCAGAAATTCAAATTAAAACCATAACAATAATTTTTTGCCAAGTCACTTTTTATGTACTATTGATGGCCAGGAAATCCATCTCACTCTCAGAATGCCTTTGACACCTTAATTTTACTTCTAGGCATCTTTCCTAAGAAAATAAAATGAAGACAAACTGTGCATTTAAAAAAATTATATCATGGTGTTATTTTAAGGCTGAAAAGTTTGAAATAACTTAAATAACTATAATGGGAGACTGTTAATTAACATTCTCTCTCTTAGCTCTTTGTACAATTCTGGTTAGATATACGATGGGGAAATTTACTCTTTCTACTATGTTTCTTATAATTGGTATCTTTTTCTTTCACTGTTATATTCTGTGTAATTTTTTTAATCTGTCTTCTAAGTCACGAATTCACTCTCCGGCTGTGCCTAATCACTGAAACTCATCATTGTGTTTCTCATCTCAGTTATCGTACTTTTCACCTCTCTACTTAATCTTAGTCAAAAGGCTAAGAAGTGATACATACTTTTCACTTCTAGATATTCTATTTAGTTCTTTTCCAAACAGTCTGGTCAGCTGTGACAAATTTTTTGTCCTCTTCTTAGACTCAGTCATTTTTTTATTCATTCTTTACTTTGTTCATTTTTTTAAACATTAAAAATATTTTTAACATTCTGTATCTGATCATTCTAATACCTATCTGCTTATTGGTCTGATTCTGTTGCCATGATGGGTTGTTTTCTTATGTGTCAGGTGATTTTATTATTGTGAGGTCATATCTGGAGATTTCTCTGCAAGAATTCTTTGAGGCCCAGATCCAATTACCAGTCTAAAAGTTTGAAGAGCTGGGCTTTGGTTCCACCTCTGGTACCAACAAGCTGTGTGACCCTAGTTTATGTCACCTCTTTGAATATCGTCTCCTTCATTCATAGAATGGTTCTAATCCGACCTCCTTCGGTGCCTTAGAGGGTTATTTTGAAGATCAAGATGGAACGTTTAAAACATACGAAAGGTCTTTGAAAAACACAAAGATGCTATTACAGTATGATAGCGGTATTGGTTTGTGTTGATATTAACTGGAAATCCGGATCATGAAGTTGATATATTTAGTGCTTGAAAATCTCTTCTTCCTTTAGTGAATTAAACACACCAACTAGAGACTTTTTACCAGTAATTTCCCATCGGCGGGGGCCAAGTCAGTGAGGCCTCATCGCTGCCACCTCGCTTAGCGCTAGCTAGCTCCGTTGAGTGGTCTAAGCTCTTTGCAGGCACCACCTCCTCTATCTCACTGCTCCCCACCACAGCATCCTCCCATCTTAGGGTGCTCACCCTGTTGTCTCTGCCAAGGATACTCCTTCCAGGATTTCTGCATGTCTCATTCCTCACTTTCTTCAGGCCTTGATCTAAAGTCCCCTGTCATGGAGCCTCCCCGGCCACCGCATCTGGTTCAACCCCTCCCCACCCGCCAAAACACGCTTTTTCTGTGTACCTTCCCTAATGAATGTTTCTCTCTCACACGTCACTCTCTAACCAGCTACGCGTTTGTCTTATCAGGCTTACTTACTGCCTGTCTCTCCTCCTGGAATGTAAGCTCCATGAGAACAGGGATTTGTATCCTTTTGTTTTCTTTACTGCTACGGCAGTGCTTGGCACGGAGTCAGAGCTCAAATAAGCGCCTACTGAGTGAATGAATAAATGAATGGCTCTACAATAATCCCTTGAGGGAGATACTATTATTCTCCTTATTGCAGACATTAGGAGGCTAAGGCTCAGAGGAGTTGCCCGCCTGTGGTCACACAGCTGCTAAGTAGGCACACAGATGGTCCCACTCCCCTTAACCTTAAGGCACCGTTCATGGGAACGTCTACACTCAGCTGTCAGAGACAGAGCCACGCGGCCGACCTCGAGCCTCGTCACCTGGAGGCCGGTGATGCTGGATGACAGGTCCCACCCCCGCCACCAGCATCCTTCCCTTGCATTGCCTGCTGTCTGCCTTCTCACCAGGCCCGACGGGGCTTGCTTCCTGTCTGAACGACACCCTGTCTGGTCTGCTGTGTCCCCAGGAGTGCCCTTCTCCTTTGAAGCTGACGGTAGTAATCAGCTGATTCTGATGACCTCGGGGAAGGTGTCCAACAGCGTGGCCTGGGCCGTCGGAGAAAACGGAATACCTTTAATTCCTCCATTGTCCCAGCAGAACACCGGATTCAGGAGGTAACGTGTGTGGCTGGAATTCGCCGCTGAGCCACGCTCATGCTGGCTTTCATGATGGCCGGGGGGACAGCGTGCGAATCACATTCTTCCCTGTTATTGTCCTGTGCCAGTATTTTCAGGGGTTTTTATTGTTCTTAAGGCAAAAGTTAAAATATGAATAGCCTAACAAATATATTTGGTCTTTATCAGTGTAAGATACAGAAAAAAGTGCTTTTTCTTGTTTACTCTTGGCAGAAACTCTGTGACTACTCTTCTTCCTGTTTTACAGATGGAGGGATGTGGCCCTTCGTAGTAGATGTTTGGCTCTGAGTAAAGGTTCATTGCTAGTGATGATTGGTGTAGAACCTTCTGGATACATGAAAGATCCTATACTCAGCCTTCTTCCTTGATTCCCAGATGCTTAGGTTTCTACTCAAAACAGAAGAAAGAGACCCCAGCAAGCCCACTCTCTGTGGTTGATGCCTGTCCGGGCAGCTGGGTGCGGGCCACATCTCTGTCATTCTTCAAGAGATGTGTCTCGAGCCCATCATTTTACCATCCCGGGCCTCGGGTGCCTCGTTTATAAGATAAACTTACTCTGATCATCAAGGAGACACTTCCCAAGCAGCCGAGTATCATTTTCAACACGAGGAGGAACAGAACGGGCTGCTTTCTTCCCTGCGTGCCCTCTCCATCCCGACACAAGCCCTACGTCCCTGGGATAAAGGCAGCAGCTCGGCCAAGGGACTGGCCGCCACTTCCTCTGAGCGTTTTGCATTCGTTTCATTGAATTTTATGCTCGAGAAATTTCCTGGGGATTAAAGCTCTAATCAGGAAAGGCAGTAACATACGGCACAAGTGATCAGAAATGCAGCTCTGTCAAAACCCCCCCAACTCAACCATGCTGACAGCCCCGGCCTCCGCGGAGTGCCGTCGCGGCCGGAGCTGATGCTTACGCGAGTTGCATGTTTATGTTCTCTCGTTTTAGCGTCAGCCATGCGTGGTTCCCCAGTGGCCTGACTGTGAGCCTTTCAGGCGTCCTGCACCAGATGCAGAGGCTCCTCACTGGCCTGGACCCAGGGACTCGGGGACACTCACATGCACCGTGCACTGGGCAATCGTCCAAACGGGTCGCATTTGTAGTCCTTCCATTTGTACTTCTTTTATTTTTCCAGTTTTATTGAGACATAACTGACATATCGCATTGTATAAAGTTTCAAGTGTACAACATAATGATTTGACATATGTATATATTGTCAAATGATCACCACAATAAGTCTAGTTGACATCCATCATGACACATAGTTATAGTTTTTTCCCTTGTGATGAGAACTTTTAAGATTTATTCTCTTAGCAACTTTCAAATATACAACATGGTATTGCTAACTACAGTAACCATGCTGTCCATCACGTTCCCAGGACTTACTGATCTCACTACCAGAAGTTTGTGCCCTTGACCGCCTGCACCCATCGCCCCCACCCCCTGCCTCTGGCAACCACCAATCTAGCCTCTCTTTCTATAAATCTCTTAGCAACTTTCAAATATACAACACGGTATTGCTAACTACAGAAACCATGCTGTCCATCACGTTCCCAGGACTTACTGATCTCACTACCAGAAGTTTGTGCCCTTGACCGCCTGCACCCATCGCCCCCACCCCCTGCCTCTGGCAACCACCAATCTAGCCTCTCTTTCTATAAATTTAATTTTTTGAGATTCCACATATAAGTGAGATCGTACAGTGTTTGTCTTCCCGTTGGACTTATTTCACTCAGCATAAAGCCCTCAAGGTTCATGCATGTCGTCACAAATAGGAGGCTGAGAGGTATTCCCTTTATGAATACACTACAGCTTCCTTATCCGTTCATCTGTCAGTGGACACGTAGATTGTTTCCGTACCTTGGCTATTGTAAATAGTGCTGCAGTGAACATGGGGGTGCAGATACCAGTTTGAGATAGCGATTTCATTTCCTTCGAACATATGCCCAGAAGTGGGATGGCTGGATCATATGATAGTTCTACTTTTAATTTTTTTTGAGGAACCTAAATACTGTTCCCCTCAGTGGCAGCACTGACAGAGCAGAAGCGTCCCCTGTCTCCGCGTCCTCTCTTTTTGATAGTAGTCATCCTAACGGGGGTGAGGTGATACAGCATCATGGTTTAGATTTGCATTTCCCTGATGGTTAGGTGCGTTGAGCACTTTTTCATGTATCTGTTGACCGTTTGCATATCTTCTTTGAAAAAATGTCTTAGTTCCTTTGTTCATTTTTTAATTATTTGGGTTTTTTTTATTTTTTTGGTTTTTTTTGCTATGGAGTTATATGAGTTTCCTACATATTTTAGATGTCAACCCCTTATCAGACGTGTGGTTTGCAACTGTGTTCCCCCACCATTTATACCCTTTTACTGTTCTTCTAACATATTGAATAGCAGTCGTCCAGTAAAGAAAAATGGCAGAAGACTTTCCTAATAATCAGATTTTCTCTCAGGGAGAGTAACAGCTCCCTTAAACAACGCGTCTGGGGGTTTCGTGGTCCTGACCCAGACTGCTCCGTGGTAAAGCCTGTCTCATGGAATGAACCTTTTATTTTCAGCGCTTTGAAAAGAGCAGATGCCATCTCATCTATTGGCACATCAGGACTGATGGACATGAAAAAGTTGGCCAAATGGGCAGCGGAGTCCAAGCTCGATCCGAATGACCCCAACAACGCCCCTCTGATGCAGCTGATCTCGGTAACGTGGCACATGCACTAGTTCTTGACTCGGTGTAATAATAATGGACATGGTCCAGCCCTCTATGTTCTATAGTCCTTTTTCTTTCCCTCTATGTTCTATAGAGCTTAAGAGCATGAGTGCTGAGTGAATGAAAAGCTTAAATTCCAGCTCTGCACCTGCCTGGCTATGTGATCAAGGCAGGCACTCATGCTTCTAAGCCCTGAGATGCCCTCACAGTGTGGTTATGAGAAATGAGCCACGGCATATCAACACTTTGCTGGGCACACGATCAGTGTGCAATAAGTATGCTGTTGTTGTTACTCTTACCTCAAACCTCTGTAAAAACCCTAAAGAGAGGTTTTATTTTGCCCCTTCTACAGAGAGGAGATTGAGTTCAGACACACAGAGGTACTTGCTCAAGGTCATATAGCTGGTAAAGACTCAGATCCAAGTTCATCCGATTTCAGAGTATGTGCCCTCTCCATCACTCTTTGACAGACCGATAGGGGAATTTTAAGAAATGCTGATTTTGTTTGTTTTCTCGTTTGACGATTAATTTCATTATCATTTGGTTTTCATTTAAATATTTATGAGATAAGTTGATTGTATCTATCATAACATTCAAAATTCTTTCTTTGGTGAATTTATAAATAAAATGGATCATTAGTCAGTAAATGATTTCTCTCGGTATCAAATACAAATGATTTTGCTCCCAAGATTATAATTCCCACAAAAACATAATAAACAAGTAGATGAGCCAGAAAGTGACCAGAGCAACACATTCCATGATTGTGTTTATTCGTATAAGTTCATCAGAAAGGTAACTGTAACTCAGATGAAAATTTCCATTTCTCCCCTGGTCTTTCTAAGGTAAGTACTAAAGCAAAAGTCTGACTTTTGTATGTATAAACTCTCCTTCCAACACGATGCTTTCAGTGTAGATAAGAGAAATACCAGAGAGAATGAGTCATATTACTTAAAGTGTAGTCTAGTCCATGGAAAGTTTTCAAATCACACTTCCATTATCTTTAAGCCAACAGGTCCATAGTGTATGTGGCACCTCCATTTTTCATGTGTAACATTTGCCTTCCCACAGAAGGACAGCACAGGGATCGCCTTCCCGACTGGTCTCTCTTTGAGCCAGGATTTTCAAAGTAGGGTCACCTTTCCCCACACAAAGCCCTAAGAATCTCTGCTCCTGGCTTCCTTCTGCCCAGGAGGAGGTCACAGCCGGCAGAACACCCTGCATAGGAGCTGGCAGACACCTGGGCAGAGTGCAGTCCATCCCTGCTCAGCCTCTCAGTGGTACTGAAGCTTTCTTTCCTGTGCCAGTGTACGGGACATGGGAGACTGGCGCCTGGTCCATCTCTGGCTCATTTTTCTCACTGACCAAGGCCATGAAGTGCTGTTTAGAATTAAGAGGACTTGGCCATGGAGCTAGTGAAGCTGATCAGCTGACTCTAGGGCCCTTATCTACATATGTGCATAAATATAGTAAAAGGTTATACTATAAATTATGTTTAAATATATTTAAAACACATAGATATTATATATACTGTGCATCCGAGTAATCTCATTTGCAGTAAGCACCTAATTAAATTAAAATTAAAATTCCCCCAATATACTGATATAAGTCTCTCATTTTTCAGTCTGTATATTTTCATAATACCTAGGGAATTATGCATACCAAAAATGGGAAACATGCATACCAAAAATGAAACTTATAGTGTTTATTTCTTTGGAAAAATGATTCGTTACTTTTTTATAGCTACTAAATAAATATGATAGCACCTGCCTTGTTGCTATTATAATGTACTTTGTCTTTGAATTAAATCTGGGACAAGTCTCTCCATCGAAAACTGTTAACGCGTCCACTCCCAAAAGCGCAGGGCCGGGTTTCCTTGGATGAAATCTGCCTGTCGTTTAGAGTTTTGTATTTTCTTTTTGTTGATAGGTCGCTACCAGTGGCGAATCCTATGTCCCTGATTTCTTTCGACTGGAACAGCTGCAACAGGAATTTAACTTCGTTTCAGATGAGGAATTAAATCGATCCAAACGATTCAGGCTTCTTCATCTCAGAAGCCAAGAGGTGCCAGAATTCCGAAACTATAAGCAGGTTCCAGCATACGACCGAGAAATTATGGAAAAGGTGTTCCAGGTAAGAAATGTCTGTAGAGGCAGTAATCGGATAGCGGCTGTGCTAGCTGGCGTACTAGTCCATGGGAATTCTGCGGTCGAAGGTGTTATGTGCTCAGCGGTGTTGGTGTCTCTTCTGTAGCACTTTTCATAACCTTTCCAGCATTTTTCTTGAGTGCAGTGTTCAGATAATCTCTTCGTCACAGTGTGACGAATGACACAAACACTAAGAAAAAGTAGAACCGTAGGCGGAAAAATATCTTAAGTGTTAACATGGCAAATTATCCTGGCTTAGGAATCCAATTCTATTTTAATCCAATAAGTATTTGCTAAGCACCAAACGCAGTCTGTGCTAACGAGAAGACTGACGGGTGGGGTTTGAGCGGCCTTGGGGTGGGTGGGTAGGAGGAAGTGGGGAACAGGGCTGGGCAGGATGCACAGAGGCCAGGCGGGTGAGGAGGGATCTGAGGGGCGTGGGGCAGAAGCTTTGAGGAATTACAAGTTACAGTCCTGTGTAGGTAAGGCAGGCCAGTCAACCTAGACAGGTGAGTCTGCGTTTGACGAGGTAAATGGAGATCCATTAGAAATAAGTACCAGTATGAATTTTCATGCAGAAGCTATTCTTGGAGAATATTTTTGGTTACTTGGTTCTTTGTATCATTTGGACTTGTGATTGATTGTAAGCGATAAAACTCAATTTGAACTAGCTCAGGCACCAAGGGGAGTTTATTGGATGATGAAATCCCCAAATGGGGTTAAATACCTAAAGACACATGAATGTCAGGAGTTCATCCGAGCCTCAAGGCAGCTGGGTCCAGGGCCTGAATGCTGCTGGGACCTTCCTCCGTCCGGTCCGGGCTCCCCTTGCTGTGGTGGCCTCGTTTTCTCTACTGCAGCACATTTTCTCTACTTGGCCTCATCCAGGAGGGAGAGATATGTCCTCTTGTCCCAAGTCTAAAAATCTTGGCACCAGCTCTGGAGTTATACGGCCTGGGTTAGGGTCCCTCCTGGGCCCTAATGTGACCAGAGAACTAAAGGAGAACATGGCAGTTTCTGGGGCCCACACGGAATCTAGTTCACGGAAAAAGAGAAGAAAATGCAGTGGCCTAAGCAGACAAAGCGAAAATACCCGCTACTTTCCTACAAGTTGGTGACCAAGTCAGCCGCACGCAGATGCTATTTGCTATTTTGTACCTGTTTTACTTAATATAGAAAAGGCAAAAATTAGGCAAAGCCCTTGGCCGAGTTGCTTGGATGAGCTTAGCATCTTGAAGTACAGCAAATGTTATATGTGAGGCCTCCGTGTCTTCCCACATGAACATTTCAAACTGTAATTACAGATTTCTCTACTACCCACACGGCAGTCTGCCAGCTGACTCCAAATCGTAGACACGGCGTCCAAGATCAATTCTGAACCAAAAGTTCAGAGGAAGTTGGAGGAAACATTTAGAACCATAATTTATGACTTAAAGCACGTGCGATCAATTCTTTCATCTCAAGAAAGGCATGAGAGAGCACTAGTACTTGAAAATCGTAAAATTATTCCTTTTTAATTTCAGGACTATGAGAAACGGTTACGAGACAGAAACGTAATTGAAACCAAGGAGCACATAGATACCCATAGGGCCACAGTAGCCAAGTACCTCCAGCAGGTAAGGAGAATTATTTTATACAGTCCTCGGAGGGAAAATAGCCAGCATCCTAAGAAGGGAGGTGGGAGGTCTTGTTTCTTTTAAATTTCTGTGTGATGATCAACTCCTGTAGACTTATTTTTTCATAATTACACACATGAAATTGATTAATAGCTATCTTTGTCTTTTGAACCTATGAAGGCACTAGGATGTGTCTCAGTGTATTTTCAGTGGTTATCTTAAGTGGGGTATGATTACGAGGGACTCGATTTCCAAGGCATGATTTTCCTATTTGAATGTTTGCATAGTATTACCTTTGTAATGAAAAAGTTTTCTAAACCATACTAACTGCTCTGATACACTAGAAAGTGGAATGTCCTTTTGTCCACGCTTCCTCCTTCCCTCCTTCCTCCCTTCCTTCCTTCCTTCCTCCCTTCTTTCCTTCCTTCCTTCCTCCCTTCCTTCCTTCTTCCTTCCTTCCTTCTTCCTTTTCTTTAATAGATTTAACTTATAAGAAATGCTACAGTGACTACAGTACCTTTTTCTCATCCAATTGATCTACCTGGTGCCTAATGTGTAAAACCCCAATGACAGCATTTAAGAGGCCCTCCATTTAGAGAATAATCAGGAAGTAAACCAGTCTGAAGAGGGAAAGAACTTAAGAATCCCTTCTGAATTATGTGTGCTTCGAGGCTGGGCCTGCTTTTCGTTTACTCATTCATTCATTCAGCAAAATTTGACTGTATGTCAGGGACTCTCCCAGGCCCTGAGAATACAGCAGTGAACAAAACAGCGGCCTTTGGAGCTTGCCCGGTGAGCACAGCTGGCCGTGCGACAGTAGAGGTCAGGGACACAGGGAAAAGCGAAGGTGGGCCGGGTAGGGGCTGAACTAAGGTGATGTGGGGGTGAGGACACGAAGAAGTGTAGGGAGTGAACGACGAAGTTCACGGAACACGATTCTAAATGAAACTTCTTCCTTCCCTCAGGTTAGAGAATCAGTGATAAATCGTTTCTTAATTGCGAAACACCATTTTCTTCTTACGGATTTGATAGTCGAAGAAGAAGTTCCCAATATCAGGTAAGAAACAAACCTTTTGTTATTTCCGATAGAAATTATTTGTATTGCATTCTATTCCAAATCTCATGTAAATATAAGATTTTTATCATTGTATGGTATGCAGCTGAGCCCCAAATAATGCTGGAAACTGGTCGAACTTAATCAGTGCCTAGCGATTCCATTAGTTAAGGGGGTCTCTAGGAGAACAAGTCACACTTGGTCCTCTCCGTCACGTCCCAGAAGACCCCATCTCACCTCCCTCCACCGCCAAGTCACCGTCACCAGCCTTCGCCAGGCCCTCGTTCCGACCCAACTCAGTGTGACGGCGTTCCCCTGCCACATCTCCCGGTGCCGGACTTCCCGCCGACTCTCCTGTCACGGGCAGCAGGGGTGGCTGCCAGTTAGCCCGCTGAGGTTCTGGGCGGCAGGGGGCGGCCAGCTTCCAGCACAGCTAGGAGGCAGAGAGCTGCTGTGTTAGGTGAGCAGCAAGAGCAGCCGGGAGAAACAGATGTTTACACAGACGTTGCAAATTGACTATATTTGCTCGATTGTCTCCCTGTCATTTAGAATCATCTTCAAATTGTCTCAATTCGGGGTGGATGCATAAAAGATAATAGATAACTTTCTATATGGTGGTCTTGTGTGCAGTCCATTCATCTCATGTCCCTTTCTGTGATTAAATCTCTTGGTCCCAGAAAACATATGTTATTTCTTATACATGCGTTTCCTCTCCACCATCGAGATGGAAAGGAAACAAAAAATTGAGCTGTGTCGGCCCCGATCTTTGGCTTTGCCTCCATTCACGTACGGAAGAGAGGCTGTGCCCACATGAGTTCATGCAAACCTTCTCTTTGCTTCAGGCCCAGAACCCAGTCATTGAATGTTTTTTTCAGTCATGAAAATTACACTTAGAATAGATGGTGATTTTTCATACTGTTTTTCCATTTCTTTTCTTTCTTTTTCTTTTTTCCGCTTTACTTTCTGCATTAAGTTCTGAAGGCTCGGGGTATGTTCTTTCTTCTTTTAATTTCAATTTGTTCTTGACTTTAAACTAAGACGTTTCTGTATTTAATGGTCCTAACCACTAAAATGTCCCCAAGCTGACCACTAGGAGGGCAGCAAAGTCTTATGAGGAGCCAGCTCTGGGGGAGGGAGGACGCATTGACAAAGGAAAGGACGTGCAGTGGTATGGCCCCCTGGCAAAGGAGTCTCTCTGAGGTCCCCAGGTGTGGGTTAGGTATGTGTCCTGGCAGAGCGATGATGCAGATGGGCTGTAGTTTGTGACAACATAGATGGATCTCGAGGGCATTGTGCTAAGTGAAATAAGTCAGAAAAAGATAAATGCCATACGATCTCACTCATATGTGGAATCTAAAAGTGCCAAACTCATAGAAACAGAAAGTAGAATGGTGGTCACCAGAGGCTGGGGGGAGGTGGGGAAATTGGGGAGATGTTATTTAAGGGTACAAATTTGCAACTAATACATAAGTAAGTCCTGATAATCTCATGAAAGCATAGTGATATAGTCAACAAGTCTGTCTTATAAACTTCAGAGTGACTAAGAGAGTAGATCTTAATTGTTCTCATCATGAAAAAGAAACAATTATGTAAAGAGACAGTAGTACCAGCTAATATCATGATGGTAATCATATTACAATATATAAATATTACAAACCAACACGTGCATCTTAAATTTGCACAATGTTATGTCAATTATATCTCAATAAAAATCAATTTAAATCATGAAAATAATAAAATGTAGATAATAAATCACACACGCACACAAAGAGATCTGCAGAAATGCAAAACGATGTCACCCTCTCAGTCTTTTTTTGTTTTGGAAAGGAGAGTTATTTTTCAGTTTTACAGGATGTTAGCATGCCCCGGGCTTATTCTTGTTTTAAAAGAGTTCATAAAGTATATGTAAATAGATTCTACGAAGAAGAAGAAGGGCCCTGCAGTCAGAATGATCTGAGCTTGAACCCTGGGCCCCCTCCTCCCACTTAGGAGCCTTCAGCAAATCGCATCACCTCTCAGAGCCTGTGGTTTCTTCGTATGCAAAACGGGGTAAACTTTATCCTTGTAAGGACTAGAAATATTATATGCAGGACACCTACCACGCTGTTTGATTCACAGAGGTGCTGACAAATGGTCACTGTTCTGTGCTGTGGGGGAAAGAAGACCCTGGGGACACATGGGAACGGTGGCTCCCAGGAGCCCCGCGGGAGCTGTCGTGCCATGTCGTCTCCTCGGGTGGCACAGGCCCTTTGGAGAGAGGGCTGCAGTCACACAGGCCACCGGGCCGTCCGACCCCACAAGGGAAGCAGAGGCGTGAGCACCCAGCTGAGGCTGGCTCTGCACAGCTGGCTTCGTTCTGTGCCGTCTGGCACGGTCGGCCACCTCAGCTTCCAGATACCAAGTCAGGGCTGTGTTTCTGTTTAGTCTCTGGGCCAGAATTTAATTATATGCTCCATGGCCTTTTCTCCCCTGAGTCACTGACCGAGCTGCTTTCATCTTCCAGGAAGTGTTGATTTGACATCACCTTAGGGGATGGAGAGTGGAGTGGGGGGCGGGGAGAGGTGAGAGAAAGACCCTCCTGTCTCCACCGCCTCCTCTCCCTGCAGCGTGAGCACTGGCCTCATAATCAATGTCATCACCCAACAGTTACTGTTCGACACCAGGAAGCAGACCTGGGACAGGGCGCTTTGCACGCACCTTTTCGCTTAATCCTCTCGACAGCCCAGGAAGTGCTGTTATTATCCCCATTTTACAGATGATGAAACAGAGACTTAAAGAGGTGAAATAAATTGCCCAAGGCCAAAGAGTGGAGCCAGGATGCACACCCAGAGGGCGAGGTAGTCCAGGGAGCACCGGGAAGGGGTGAACATCACCTGCCATGAGAGGAGAGGGCTCAGGAGAGGGAGCGCCTTCCGGCTGAGGGGGCCAGGCCTCTGCCCTGAGGGCAGGTAAAACTGTCACCGGACTGAGTGAGGGCTGAGGAGGAAGGCGGAGGGAGGCACTGCCTGTGCCCCAGCTGGCAAGAGCGAAAGCGGAGGGTCCAGGAGACAGGGAGGGCCGGCCAGGGGCCAGAACACGCTTCTCTTTCTCCGATCGGCCACAGCTGAAATAAGGTTTAATCGTGCACACAAGAGGACCCCTCCCATCTTGGGAGAATTTCTTGATGATTTCCCACCCTCCTTGGAAAGATGGGTTTTCAGGGGCCTGTGAGGATCCTTGGGGCACAGTTTGAGAAGTTGTCTCATGACTTTCCAGATCTTTCTTTTCCTTTGAGTCCTAATCCTGTTCTGTAATCATTAGCATTTTGGGCTTAAGCCTTTTCAAGCTGGCAGAACAAAAGCGACCACTGAGGCCAAGGAGAAAAGGTCGGAAGAAGGTGACAGCCCAAAACCTGTCCGACGGAGACATAAAGCTGCTGGTGAACATCATCCGGGCTTACGACATCCCGGTGCGGAGGCCAACAGCAAGGTGAGAGCCCGGGGCAGCCCTGGGTGGACTCTGCAGGGCCCCGGCCACGATCCCTTCGCATGGCCTGTCCGGTCCCGCTCTGACTTAGTGTTATCCTGTGAGACTTGGGCGTTCTTGCTCAAGCCAATGCCCTCTTGGTTGTGAGTAACAGAACCAATTCAGTCGATTCAGGCCACAGAGTGGATTCACTGCACTATCTCGCAGAACTCAAGGGCACAGCCGAACCGGATGGTGGGCTGTAGATATGAAGACAGTTCCTCCGAGACACCACTGTCTCTCGCGCTCCCTTCTCTCTGTGGGCAGCTTCGCTCGTCTCCACGTGACGGAAGGGGTGCATCCTGGCAGGGGACCACCCACCCACCAAGTGCCAGCTTCTCGGGGGGAACTTGAAGGTCCTGCTTGGGGTCAGGGGTTGATCCATGGTCTTACCACCTGTAGCCAGAGACAGAGGGTCACCAGGACTTGTCCTGAAAGGAGGAAACCGTCCTCAGAGAAGCAGGTGTGAACTGGGCAGAAACCTAAAACGTCTGTGTCCTAGGTTCTGAAACGTACATGCCACGGGCATAAAAATGTGACTTCCGTTTTATCTGCTCAGAGAAATTAGGTATGCCTACTACGCTTCACTGCACCGGGGGCAATGGGGACCCCTCGACCACAGGCGAGGGAGCCTGAGTTTCTTATCCCCTTAGAGAACAGAGATGGAAGGACCGAGAACTAAAACTTCTTTCGGCTGGTGCCCTTGCCGGTCAGTGTAGGAGGGAAGCTATGACTTATTGTGCATTCACCGCGTCCTAGGCACTATGCGGGGCACTTAGGTATATACTATTCCATTAACTTCTCACTACTATCACTATCTACACTTCACTGAAGGGAAAATGGACGTACAGGGAGGGCGAGTGGCTTGTCCAAGGTCGTCCGGCCCTGTCTGATTCACCGGGGAGTGCCAGTCGAGACTTTGCATCTTCTTTCCTCCAAGTTCTCTCCTTTAAATTTATTTTCCCCTCCTCGCACCCCATTTTTTCCCTTTTTTTTTTTACTAATTCTTTCACCCGTTACAGAGCATCTGATTATCATCGACTATTCCCAATCTTATTACTTATAAACATCCATGTCAGCTCTGCTTCTTTGAGCCGTAACCCAACCCTTGCACCTTGACTGCATCTGAGCTCAATCGTGGATGAAAAGTTGTTTGTTCATTTGTCTTTAAAAAAAAAAGAATGTAGAGGTGTTTCTCTTACTTTTGGTCTTTATTGATTTTTTTAACTGTTAAACAATTTCATTCAAATAATTACAAGGAAGTATAGTGGATCCTACGTGTTTCACATTGTAGAGTAGACTCATCAAGAGAACTCATGAATCAACTCTTAGACTAAGCCTGCCCAAACCATAATCCTTTACCCTCGCATCCAACTAAAAAGGATTTTCCAGCTCCCTTGCTGTACCCTAATGGCCCATGCCCATCCCTCTCGTCTAACGTGTACCCCAGTATAGTATCTTATTTGTTTACATGTCTACCATCCATTCTAGTCTGAGCTGAAGTGTGCCTTGTGTGTCTTTGTGGCCCCAGTGTCTGACACAGGGCCAAAAGGAGGATAGGTACTTACCAAATATTTGTGTAATAATGTAATCGATGGTGTTCCAAAGAGAAAAAGGTTTTCTCTGGCAGTTGTTATTAAATATTGCACTTTTACTGTCTCAGAGTTTATCTGAAACCCTTATCTGTGAAAAGGTGAGACAGTCTAGTAGAAAGAGATAATTTACACTTCGTCCAGTAATGAATGTGAAATACTCGGGAAACTGTAAAGTTCAGAACAAACATGCAAGTGGATTGTTAGGATGAGGCGGAAAGTGTCTGGGAGGAGCTCTCTGGAGGTGACCTTCATTCTTTTAAGAATAGCAGTGCTTTAAAAGAGAAAGAGGACAAGCCCCATAGACCCTAACCCAGGCTAGGAATTCTTGACCTCCCCTTGCCAGTGGAGCTTCTCAGGCCCAGAGAGACGTCTTCCCTGGGATTTGTCGCTCAAGGTTCCTGGAGAAGGCAGGTCCAAAGAAAATACAGCGGGAAAGGAATCGGATGGAGACAGGACAGGCTGGTCGGGCAGCTGAGGATTCGGCTACCTGAGAGGGACCGAGGCTCTCATTCATGCAGGGAAAGGCATGTGCCCCCTCAGGCGCCCCCTAGGAGAGGAGAGAGGGCTCTTCTTTGTTCTCACTCATTCGTGTGGGTCTAGGGACAGAAGCTGGGGAGGTTCTGGTAATTACTAGGTGACTAGGGATGGCCAGAGCATCGTTGGGATGACTAAAAGCCTTCGGAAGTGTCAACAAGCTTAGAGAGAATGTCTGTCACCCTAGCCACCAGAGCCATACGCCTCTGGAAAAACCATCTGCTGAATATATAATTAGACTTGCCCTGACATTTATTTCTTTCATACATGTTCCCTCCTAGCAGATTCCAGCAGCCATCAAGATCTTCAAGGACTTTCAGCGAAAAGCGTGCTGCCTCCCCAACCACACACAGCCCGACCCACAGTGCTGACTACCCGCTCGGCCAGGTGAAACACCCAAACGCTAGATCTCTGCCTAGGATCTGATGCCTTATGTTTTTAAGAACTGCCTAGAAACGTCATAGTCTGATTTCTGCTCCGTTTTCTTTGGAAACATACTATTTAGTAAACGTGATCTACCTCTGCTAGGAGCAAAATGATTCAACTGCTGTGGACTCTTACAGTCTGCTCTTGATTTTAAGGTGTTAGTGCGTCCTTTTGTAGAGGTTTCTTTCCAACGAACGATTTGCCATACGACGACGGCCGAAGGACCGAACCCCAGCTGGAACGAAGAGCTGGAACTCCCATTTCGGTAAGCGTATTTCCCTCCGTAAAGAACGACAGGACACTCTGAAGAAACGTGAAGGACGCGGAGGACGCCACGCGCCTCTGCGGTCTCTGGCTACTCACAGCCCCAGCTCTCCGCTTCCCACACCCCGTGGCCCCCACACTGCTTTTCCTTTCTTCTCTGTCTCCCCGACTCTGGAAGCCTTAAGTAAATCTACAACTCCCTTGTTCCCGTAAATGATGCTTTTCTCTCACCATTTAAAATTTTTGATTAAATGATTATAGATATTTAAGACTCATCACTGCAGATCTTGAAGCAACCTTGGAAATTATCTAGTTCACCACTCTACTTTTATAGAAAATAAGTTAAAACCCAAAGAAGGAAGGTGACTTATTTAAAGGAAAATAGTAAATTAGAGGCAGAGCAAGGATTAGAACTAGTTTAGTCGGAAAAGAAGGGCAGATCCCACTGTTATATGAGGAGATTGGAGGGCGAGTGCTCAGTAAAATACACGCAGTAGCCCGGAGGCCAGCCACGCCGGGGGCAGCCTCCTCGGACCCAGCCTGGCTGGACGTGGTGCCCTTGTGTCACCGGAGATGGACGTCACTCCTGCCTCGCTTTACTTACCCATGGGGAAAGCAGGTGGGGTGCAGAGAGCATTGGACCAACCACAGAACGATAGGAGGCTTATGACTCGGGAATGGTCTGGTGAAGGAGCCTGTTTCGGAGCTCACTTGCATGGGAAGTCCGCGTCCCAGAACGCGGGCTGCTGGGGACCTTGTGGGCGGCCCACCCGAGGAGCCTGGCTTGCCGGCTCCTGGCTCAGCTCACCGTGGAAGCGGACGTGAGACTCACCGGGACCAGCCAGCAGAGAGAGGGTCTGTCTCTCCACACAGGGCCTCCGGCCCGGTGCCCGTCCCCTCTGGGTGCAGGCACCGTGTTGTCGTGTCCTTCCCTGCACAAGATCAGTCCTTGAACGGAAAGCCTGGCTTTTAATCCTCATGCCTATGCTCGGGCTTAAGTACTTTTCCAGTTTTGACCTTTGAGTGCTCATTATTTGTTTTGCCCATTTTCATGGTCTCTGGTCACGTGTGCCCATCTGCAGGGCCCCTAACGGGGACTACAGCACGACCAGTTTGCAGTCAGTGAAAGATGACGTGTTCATCAACATTTTTGACGAAGTTCTGTATGATGTCTTAGAGGTAAGTCTTGAGGAAAGATGTCTGTATTCATTTTCAAATCCTTTACCCCCTATACAGGTCCCCAACACGTTTTCCAGCTTTCTCATATTTGAAATGTTTGAAACTTGACAGATATAAGTGGGGAAAGGGAGAAGGGAGAAAGCCAAGGAGCTTTTTTAGTTTTCAGTCGAGTGTCTGCTGTGCTCCAGGAATTGTACTAGGTGCTTTTCATACTCTGTCTTATTTAATTCTAAAGTAACCCTATGAAGTAGATTGTTAAATCTCCAATTTATTAAGGGGAGACTGAGGTGAAGAATTTTGGGGGGGTCACAGAACCATTAAGTGTCTGAACCAGAGTGCGACTTAGGTCTGTCACATTGGGCCAAACTCCCCGCTGTTTTCCTGCGGCCGGATTAATTGAGCGGATGTCTGGAGCTGTCAAACGATTACTGTCCCCCCTCCCTCCCCCAGGACGACCGGGAAAGAGGAAGCGGAATCCACACTCGTATCGAGAGGCACTGGTTGGGATGCGTGAAAATTCCATTCAGCACAATATATTCCCAAGCAAGGGTAAGCGTGTAAAGTCAGAATTCCACGGGGATGTGGAACGCCATCCGTGCTTCCTGTTAAAGCTTTCTTCGTGGGTATGCACCATCGACACTGAGAGACCCTGTGTGCAAAGCCACCCTAGGAAAGAGAAAACCGCTATGTAAAGCCATTGATCTTCTGTCATATTCACGTGGCTTATTAAAACATCATCTTCCTTGCAGTTAGTAGTCAATGTATGACTCTTCCAGTCGGAGAGTTTTTTTTAACATTTAAATCGCAGTGAAGGAGAAGTGAGACAAAATGGAAGCTTGTCAAAGTGACAAAAGTGGAGTGGAAAGATGCCGGAAAGTCACGTGAGGAAAACAGGGCACCTGACGGCCCATTTAATCAAGCGCATTTCGTGAATGTGTTTAAAGACCTCGCTGTCTCAAACATGACGAATGGTTAGTAGAGACTTGCTCAGCTAAGACACCCGTCTTCACAGTGGACCGATTTTGGTTAAGGGGATCCATTAGGTTAACGACTCTTGAATGGCACTGCCTCTATTCTGGGACAGTTAAAGATTCTGAAATGGCGTTAACGTCCCTGTGTTAAGTCCGTGGCAACAGGAGGCTATGAGACACAAGATCGTGGCTAATCGCAGAGTCTCCAGCAAGGCCAAGACCAAAGCTCAAGCCTCAGAGGCTTGGATTGGCTGGAATCTCAAAGACCCTTTGGGATTGCAATCCTCCCTAGACGAAGGGACAGTCTGCAGGTGACACTGCAGTGATGTGCTTGCCAAAATCATTTTTATTTCTCTCTTTGAAAACATTTTAAATTAAAAAAAAAAAATTTTTTTTTAAGCATACCGTTTTGCAAATGAAACTGCCCATGTTATTTGCCATTGCTAAATTTCACATTTGGAAGGGTACTCAGAAGAAATTACTCTAAACCACTTCTTGATAAATGAATTTCCTTGACCATATCCTGGTAATGTCCATTCCTCCCTAGAAGGCACGTTCACTGAGAGTTTAGGTTCTGCTTGAGTGCCTCTAACAACAGGGAACTCACTACCTCATGAGGCAGTTTGTTCTCTTTCCAATAGCTCTGCCATAAATTTCGTCCTTGAACTGTGCCATAACCTACGTGCTTCGCCCTAACTCCCAATCTCAGGTCCTAGTTTGGAGCTACACGTAACCAGTAGAATCCTGATTCAGTAATAATAACTATATTTATCTTGTGCATATCATATACCATTACTAGTTTATATGTCAAGTCAATTAAACCTCACGACAGCCCAATAGGCATTATCACCCCCATTTTACCGATGAAGAAACAGAAGACTAGACAAGTGAAGTAACTACTCTAATTCCAAAGCTGACGACAGAGTGAGGATTCAGCTTTTACCAACTTCCAACACGCTTACATTGTTTATCCCTGGAAAATGAGATTGGTAAAAAGAGAGAGAACTATTCAACTTTTGGGCTTATACATTTCCATACTGCTTTTGAGAATGGTGTTATTACAACTGTCATTTAAAAATTCTGTCCGACTCCAAAGCTCATGCTCTTAAATGCACCCACATGGGACATTTGGTAATGTCTAGAGACATTTTTGGTTGTCACAGCTAGTGGGGGTGTACAACTGGCATCTAGTGTGTTCAGGCCAAGGATGCTGTGAACAGCCTGTGAGCACAGGACGGCCCTACAAAGCACAGAATAACAACTGTGCCCAGGTAGAGAAACCCTGTCTTGAATCTTTACACTTTAAATATTTGGAGTTGGTGCCCGTCCCCTCTTGTGTCCCTGTCTACTTGACCGCACAGATGTGCTGTTATTTTCGCTGTGCTTCATCTGGCATTGTTTTTTGTCCTCCTTCTCTCGTACCCTCTGGTCTGGCTGGTTGCAGGCCGTGGGGGAACGCCAACGATGCAAGCGAGAAAACAAACAACCGCTCGCTTAGCTCCTTCCTAGAAGGCATCGTCACTGCGAATTCAAGTTCTTATTTCTCCTAAGATACAAATGCCACCAAAGACTAGAAGAAAAATTTGAAGTATAGAACTCAAACGCCAGCTCTGAATAGTTTTATAGCACTAGATGGTCTTTAATAAGTGTACTGTTGCTCTGACTTTGCAAAAGTTAAAAGTCCTGCCTTTTTCAACCTCTGCATAAGTTCGGTCATCTTATACAAGTGGCTTGTAATCCATTCAGCCCACATTTATTGAGCACCTGCTGTGTATATAAAACACTGCTGTATACTGGAGAAAGGAGAAGGGGGTGAAATATGGATTCTATTTACAGAGAGCAGTTATCTAGAAGAAAATTATAAATATGTACACGGGTACCATGTGTCCGTGCAAGAAATGAAAGAAACACACTATATGGGAGGCTGCTGGAGATAACAGAATAATTCATGAAGGTGAAAACATCTGACCTGAGCCTAAAAAATCATTTAAATTCTGAAAGGTGGAGATGGGAAGCTAGGGCATTCCAGAAAAGTGGCTGGTTGCCAGCCAGCACTTACTGAGCGCGTAACTACATTTTAGGCATTTTTCTTAGTGTTTCACATCTATTGATGCACATATAACTACCCCACAAAGTAGGTACTATTGTTGTCTTCAGAGAAGCGTAAACCGAGGCACTTGGAGTTCATTCCAGGGTTCGAACCCGGGCAATGTAGTGTCAGGATAACTTGCATCACTAGTCCTTGCTCTGCCAAATCAAAAAAAGAAAACAGGAAGCAGAGTCCTTTCTGTGAGAGTTTAGAGAGACCAAGCTGGAAAGACAGGGTGGGCCGCGGATGCCGGGGTGGGCCGCGGATGCCGCGGTGGGCAGTCTTTGTGGAATTGGTCAGAGGACGAGGTGTTGACACCTGCCTTTGAACTTCTGTTGGAAAATGACCGGGATGTTTACCAAGTTGCGTTTTCTTTGCAGATTGATGGGACGTTTAAAATAGACATCCCCCCAGTTCTTCTGGGCTACAGCAAGGAGAGAAGTGTGATTCTTGAGCGGGGTTTCGACGCCGTCCGAAGCCTAAGCGACGGCTCCTACATCACCCTGTTCATCACCATTGAGCCTCAGCTGGTTCCCGGGGAGTCGGTTCGAGAAAAGGTAACTGCACACACACTGGAATCTCACCGACGTTGACAAAAACGTGAGAAATGTGTGCGGGGCCACGCGTCTGTGAGCTCGGACCGCGAGGCACGAGCGGCCTCTCTTCAGGGTCCACTTATTCCTCCTTCAGTTCGGGCAGAATGAGGGAGAGAGGCCAGCCGTGAGGGTCTGTATTTCCATCGAGCCCATGATTAGGTCGACTTGAGCTCTTAGGCAAAGCAAAACAAATACAAACACGCTCCGCTTTTAGGAGAATGTTCTCGGTGGGAAGCAAAGCAAATATGACAAACCAGAAAAGCAGACTGCTCTTTTATCTTGATATTTATTGGCAAGCATGCCAAAATACATTTCCGTATCTGACCTCACGTCCCTGGCTGTGTTGTGTATGGAATCGCTTCACAGGATTATAGGGCTAGGTGACCTCCAGGGGTCACCTCGATTCATTTCAGCGCCATCGGACAGAAACGACTAAGTATGGGCACAAGAACTCTAACTGTGAACTGCTTTAGAAAAGAAGCATTTCCACAACCTCCATTTGTTAGCGTCTGTTTCTCATCCTTCGTAGTCGGGAGGCGCTGTGTCCGGGTGACATGCTCGTGCAGCAGGGAGGGACACTGCGCTCACGGGGCTTGGGAGAAATACCAGTCATGACCTCTGATTAGCATAAGCTGACACAGTAATCACCACCACCCCGTACGGAGTTCACACGCGGTCCTGAGCGCTAAGTCAGACGTTAGCCACACGCGCTCTCCCTCCTTCCACACTCCCAGCTGTCTCGTGAGGCGCGTCTCCAGCTCAGAGATGAGGAAAACGAAGCTCAGCCGATCCAGGTTCGCCCAGGCGGTAGATGGCAGAGCTCACCATTAAAGGTCTGTCTGACTCTAAATCGTATACGTTCAGCAGACATTTACTGAGCATCCTCTATGTGACAGGTGGATTTTAGGCACTGGAGATACAGCAGGCAGCGTAGAAACGCAGATAAAAATTCCTCAAAGTTCGCATTCATGTGTAAGGCCAAACGGATAACTACGAAGCCTTACCGCATATATAATTATGCTGACTCCGCTTTGCCCGTGGGCATTAAATGCAGATGGAGGTTTTTTGGGTTTTTTAATGAGCACATTCCTCTGTTTCTTTCTCAGTATTATACTTGGTGCACAGAAGAAAATACTGTTATTTCTCATTTGCAAGGCATTTACGGAGAACATGAGGATAATTGGAAAAAAATCTACTGAAATTCACATTAATCTTATATGCTAGTCTTTGTCGCTAAAGTTGTGACACATATGTTCTCTAGAAAACATGTTAAAATATATGCATTTTGAAATATTTCCATAAAGGGAAACGCATTCGGAATGTTTTTCCTCATATATAAACTCAAGAGGAAGCCAACAAGCATGGTGACAGCGAAAGATGCTCCCAGACAAAAGATGATTTTGTAATTTCTGTGTATTCTTAACAGAAGAAAAAGCAGTCAGCAGATGAGCTTCCAAAACCTGCGACAGTTGTTTTGTCTGTGACCGTGGCTGGAAGGATGAAATCAGACTCCTTGACACTTGGCGTACTTCAAGGGCACTGACCTCTGATAGCAGAATTGTTAAGAAGCCCCCAAAGCTCTGAGACAGAGTTCTCAAGTCTCCCAGCCTTCCTTCCTTAAAGCCAGATACCTAGGCTGTCCTTCGCTGCCTTTGGTGGCATCTCACTGCCCCATTGTGGCTGTAGGAAGCATTTCTCTTAGACCTCTCAGAACCCAGATTCTTAGGCGTCTTTTAATAGGGAAGGCATATGGACTGACAGGCCCCCAACGTCCTGAACACGCAGTGGCAGGAAACCCCACTAAGTGCTTCCCCTACAGATTATTCAGGAAAGAACAGCCCTCGCCCTAAAATAACAGGGACCCAAACCTGGCCTTGTTTTTCCACTTGCAGCAACTTCCAGAATTAGCGGATTTGTGTTCCCTCCACCATCACCCCACAGGGAGCCATTCTATATGATTTTTTAAAGGTATTAACTAACAGAATTTTCTAAAAAATTCGTAGCAACTCTTGAAACGCTTATGTTGGCATCCCCTACTTTACGTCGTCTTGGTAAAAAGTTTTTAAAAAATAGATTATTTCTCTTAATAAAGTCTTCCTCTTGTTTCTTTTCTTTTTTCTTTCTTGCCTCTGAGAGATGAGTGACATGCTTAGAAAGGTACCAAGTATTTTGTTTTACCATTCATCAGTCAATAGTTAATAGGCTTTAAAGCTGCTTTTGTTCTCTGCCGCCTTATGAAAGCTGCTGGATCCTAATGTGTGTGTGAGCCCTTAGCAATGAACTGCAGATGTCTGCGGTTCCATGCAGAATGTTCGGCTTTGTCTTCTGGCCCATTTCATTTTGTCAGGAAGACGCTTATTTAGCTGTGAATCTAAGAAGTCATAAGTCTGATGTCACCTGCATGCTAGGAGTGACATCCACTTGTTCCAGATCCATAAAACCCATAAGCTGCTTCTTACAGAGACAGTGTGTCTGTGACAATTATTTCTGATCAGTGGAGCTATCACAGTATAGGTATTCAAAGGGAATATAAACCCATTCACCTTCCTGTAAAACCAACATAAAAATACGTATTAAACTATTGCTTGGTCTCAGCAATCAGAATAAGTACATCATAGTTTAATTTTCATAGGTTGTTTTATTAATCCAATAGTTTCTATATGGCCACTTGCATTAATAAGCAATCAGGTACTTTCTTTCAATCCTGTAGAGTGTCTCTTAAGTATTTAATAAATCTATCTAGGTTATAAATTTTTAGGTTATAAACATAATTAAATAAACTTCAGGGACACCAAGGCGTGACAATGTTGTAAAGACCAATTAGTCACACTTCCCGAGGCACACGTGTAGTTCATGTTGACTACGGGGTCCGAACGCGTTTTGCTGCGTCTCCTGTGATCATACATAAACTCCATGGCGTCTTTCTTTTTGAAGTTTGAGTCTCAGGAAGATGAGAAATTGCTTCAAGCCACAGAGAAGTTTCAAGCTGAATGTGCCTTAAAGTTTCCGAGTCGTCAGTGCCTCACGACAGTGATCGACATGAGCGGGAAGACCGTCTTTATTACTCGTTACCTGAAGCCTTTAAACCCTCCTCAGGAGCTCCTGAGCGCTTATCCCGACAACCCACAGGCAACGGCAGTAAGTATTTCGTAGCCAGTCAGGGGTGGTGCTGAACGCGCATTAACATTTCAGTATATTGCCACATTAGTTACCATATTTTATAGTATTTAAGAAAGTAACTGTATCAAGATCATTGGTGATTAAAGGAATGATTAAAACATTTTTAGTGCCATGAGGCTTAGGAGTCTGAAGGTATCAGAAAGGATAATAATCCTTACAACAAACGATTACTGAGTACTTAGCGTATCCCTGACATTATATTGGGTGCTGGAAAATTAATATTTGGAAAATGCTCTACAATGTCTTATATAAACATGTTTTCATTATATAGTCTTAATAATTTCACTAGGATTTGAACCTAGGCCTCTGACATCAGAACTCATGTATTTTCTACTATATCAAGATAATCATTCAGTATTAAACTTGATGCTATAAGCATTATTGAATTCAAATGGAGCAAAAGCGATTTCCAGTATTTAAGTATGTACGGCATGTAGGCCATCACCACCAGCACATCCCTACGGGGCCATTAGAAATGCATGCACCATTCCCTGCAGGCAGAGTGCCATCCATACTCATAAGAGCCTCTCATCAACAGAAGCCGAATGTTAAGCAGGCTGCTCTTCAGTGAATACTATACCCCACAACTGTCTTTGGAGAGTGGGTAGTATGGGGGTAATTGCTGCTAGTAAGTCATTAATATAGTAATTTAGGAACAGGGTAATGATATATCTACTTGCAGATACAAGTATGTTTTTAAAAGATCTTGTGTTCCACACTTCTTTTTTTTATTAATAAATTTTTATGGAAAACCATAATACAGACATTTATTCTCTCAAGTGTAGTAGATGTGCGGAAAACCTCCCCCAGTAGAGCACATTTTAACAGTGAGGAATAAAATATATAAAACATTTTTAAAATCATGGCTGAAATCGGAAGATTTGGAAACAAGAGAGCAGGATTCCAGAAGGGTGAGGGTTTGCTCGGAGCGGGTCTCACGATTCCTGACACCTACAGCTTGGTTTCAGTGACCCACGAGGCTGCTGGAGACAGGAGAGAATACGCAGGGCTGGAGGTGGCTACAAGGATGGATCAGAGACTCAGCTAAGTTAAAACCCTTGAAGGATAATAGGAGGATACACAGGGCTGGAGGAGGCTACAAGGATGGATCAGAGACTCAGCTACAGTTAAAACTCTTGAAGGATAATATCATCGGTGGGTGAACTAGGAAATACTCGACTTTGCAGAAAAAAATCCTGTCTGTCTCAGCCTTGACTCTAGATGGAAGGGAAAACAAAAATCTTTCCTGGGAATTTCTAATCACGAAACTATATTTGTTCACAGAGAGGAGTGGAGTTTCTACTACCTGTATGATCCCCCAAAACTTCAACTAAAAACTTAATTACAAGTATTGCGTGTTGTTAATGCCCCTAGATCTGTCAGACACAAACCCAAGTCCTTCTAGAAGAATGCCCTTTAAATTCAGCCTCAAAAAAATTCCACAGAAAAAGTTCCAAGCAATATGAACGTATAAAAGAGCATCGATGAAGAAATAAGTCAGCATGAAGAAGGTCAGAGCAGAGACAACAAACTGCGGAATCAGGCCACAAAGACTGCAGATATTAGAATTATCAGATTCAGAACATGAAATAGTATGTTTACCAAGTTTAAGAAATCTGGGTACTTGAATATATAACAAGAGAATGACAGACCATCGGAATTGGCGGGCAGATTGTTAAAAGTACTACATGAAACTTGTAGAAATAAAAAATTGTACAGATAAAATTAGAAATTAAACGAATAGTTTAAACAAATCTTTAAATAGCTCAATACAGAGTTAAGTTACATACAATTAAATACTGAGAGAATTAGCGAACTGGAATCACATGCAAAGAAATTACTTGGTACAGAAAACAAAGATAGGAAAAAAAAATAGAACACAGAATGATTAGGAGACATGGAGGATGGTGGGAAGAGGACCAAATTGTGCATAAAAGGCGAAAAGACCTGAGAGTGTTCAAGATTTGATGAAAGACAACAACCTCTGATTCAAGAAGCCCAGTGAATCCTGAGCAAGATCAAAGAAATGAAAATTAAGGCATATCACAGTCATCTACAAAGATAATGCTGATCTTAGCAATAGCTCGAGAGAAGACAAATTATCTACAAACAAAAATGGTTAAACCAGTAAACTTTTCAGCTACGAAAGGAAAAAAGCCATCAAGGAATAATATCTTCAAAAGGTTGAAAGAAAACAGTCGTCAGACTAGTAATTTATATCCAATGAAACCATCTTTCACACAAACATTGAGAAAATTTACAACCAGATTTTCACTTGAGGAATTTCTTAAAATATACTTTAGAGGGAAGGAAGGCTCTTAGAAAATTCTAGATGCAACACATAATGGTAGATAAAAAAAAAAAAGTGTGTGGGAGGGATTTGTGATTAAACTAAACAAGCATTGTCTTCACAGCAATAATAATAGCAATGTGGGTGAAAAATCAGGATAGAACAAAAATCCGGAAAAAAAAAATATATATTGTCAAGACAAGATTGATGAGAGTATTTTAAAAAGGGCAAAGATATTTATTAACTTCAGAGTTTAAGTTAAATATTTTTAGAATAACTACTTACAAGAATATGAAAAGTAAATATAACTTACAAAGTAGCAGAGAAAAAAATAATGAAATGGGGTGAAGAAAGAGAGAGAGAAAAAAAAAAGTTCGAGAAATAAAAAGCACAGAATAAGGTAATAGAGATAGTCTAAATATTTACCAATAATCACAATCAAAGTGACGGAGTTAAGCATTTTGTTTAATTGTAACGGAATCATTGATTTTATATATGGAAAAAATAAAAATAGGCTCCTACTTCACACCATTCAATTGCAGATAGATTGAGGAATTAAATATGAAAACCATCTTTATAATCTGAGATAGGAAGGACTCTTAAACAAGAGAGAAAAAGCACAAGTTATAAATAAAACAATAAATTTGACCATATTAAAACTGAGAACTTGGGTTTATCAAGATACCACAAAGGAAATGAAAGACAAGCCACAAATCAGGAGAGGATGTTTTCAACATATATAACAGTCAAAAAAATAGTAACTAGAATCCATTTTAAAAACATCTATAAATCAATAATAAAATGTGCAAAATACCTAGAAATTCACAGAAGTGAAAACATGAAAGGTCAATAAGCATATGAAAAGGTGTTCAACCTCCTTAGAAATTATGAGTCATTACTGCAATGATGCCCTGACCTGGGTTTCTAAATACTGTTGACACCAGGGCTGCTTGGAGAAATGGCTGCTTTCAATATTGAACTGGAGAAGGCACAAGGTGATCCTGGAAAGCCTTGTTGTACCAGAGAGTAAGGAAGTCCAAAACCAACCAACCAACCAAACAAACAAAAAAGATGAATTCAAAGAGACACGGGAGCCAGTTTCTTCATCTGTAAAAGATGGATGACAGCAACCTTCCTCATGGGATGTTTGGAGAGCTTAAATGAGCTCATATTAATACAACACAGCACTTGGCGAGCATTCCTTTCATTCTGCACACATAAATGTTTGTGACGTATGAAACTTGCTTGCAAGAAATGAGGTAGAGGACCCAGCTTTCTATTTTGTTAGAAATTATTTTGTAATGCTAATCTTCTTTAAACAGGAACTGCTGGCTCGATACGTGGCATTGATTCCTTTCTTGCCTGACACCGTCTCATTTGCTGGCATCTGTGACCTGTGGAGCACATCTGATGTGAGCAGTTCTTCCCATACATTTACTAGTTTGAACTGACTTCATTGAATTTTAGCTACATGGCTTGCATAATTTTAAACTGCAACCTTCGTTAATCATTATAAAAATCTACCTGGCCATCTGTTTAGCAGGATGCGCTAAATTCTGAAGTATTTTTAATTTCTGGTTCAACTTGCCCAAAGTTCAGAAGTGTTAGAAAAAAAAAAAATTATTTGCACAAAGAAAAAGAAAACACTTCAGATGTCTTAATGTTCCTTTATCCTCTCAGTATTACTTTAACAATATCCCAGTTTTATTCATTTTAAAATGTCAAAAATACACCCTATGTGACATTTAGAAACTGTACATTCCTTAATGCGTGGGCTTCTTAAGGCGTGCCATGTCATTATTCATTCAGAATGTATTTCCTGGTCACCTACCATGTATCAGACACTGTACTTAGTTCTGGCTATGAGCCAAACAAACGTGGCCTCTGCTCTCGTGGAACCTACATACCTCCAAATGGATCTTCCGCAGGATGAAACGCACATACCACTGGCATTCATCCTGCTTCGGAGCTCACGTCACACTGTGTTTGAGTCACATTAAACTGTAGTCTACGACTCCCTTTGAGGGGCAGCTCTAAACCAAAGAAATTAAATTTTTTGTTCTCCAATATACTTTGGCAACACAATATTGATGATTTCAGAGACAGAATTTCCACAACCCGGAGACATCTATAAAAGATGTACAAAATAATAGACCAGTCCATGTGCTCTGGAGCCAGGCTGGCTGTGCTACTTCTGGGTATTACCTCACCTCTCTGGGCCTCCGCTTCCTCGTCTGTGAAATGGACGTTGAGAACCGCCCTCAGAGGTTTGGTCTAGGATTAAACGCCATGTGTCTAAAACACGCTGGGGGGCAGTGTAGGGGGAGATGTAACAGGTGGAGCACACATGATTTTTAGGACAGTAAACAATATTCCGTGTGTTACCAGAATGATGGATACATGTCATCGTCTATTTGTCAAAACCCATAGAGTATACGACACCAAGAGTGAACCCTCATCTTACATAAACTCCGGGCTCTGGCTGGTGTGACGTGTCAGTTTAGGTTCATCAGTTGTTACAAAGGTCCCTCTGGTGGGGGATGTTGATAGTGGGGAGCTGAGGACTCGGAGTATGCGGGAACTCTCTGTACCCCGCTCCCAACTTTTCTGTGAACTTAAAACTGTTCTAAAAATTATTCTTAAAAAATGGTCAGCACATAGTGAGCTGTCGGATATAAATTCAAAATGAAAAATACAACTTTGAAATGTGTCTCCCCCACCCCGTAGTGCTGATTCTAGAAATCCGTGTCATCAATGTTAGAGAAAAAACCATGTCCATTAAAAGCGGTGTTTCTTTTTTTAATGAACTAAACATAGTATCAAATATAGGGGAAAAATTTTTTAAAGGTCTTATACTTTAAGACATTAACTTTAATGATGACTTTTTAAAATTCTGTACAGCCGATCCAGAATGAAGCCATCAGTCAATGCAACATAATTTTATTTTTCTTTTTGTCAGCAATTTCTCGATCTCCTGGCAGGAGATGAAGAAGAGCATGCAGTATTACTATGTAATTATTTTCTCTCCCTGGGTAAAAAGGCCTGGCTCGTGATGGGCACTGCTATTCCCGAGGTAAGATCACGTGGGCCGGCTCTAACATGGGAGTGTCTGGCACGGTCGCGCCATGTTCCAGATCACAGACAGGACTTATTTTCATAATGATCCTTTGAGCTGCAAGACACGTTCCCCAGAGATTCCCCAGTAGGCGGAGAGAACTAGTCATGAGACACGAAATGGTTTTCAGTGGCACCCGAGTACGGAGACCTACACGGCACTTGAGATTGCTTTCGACAAACCTGAACCCTTCACTGCCCAAAGCTCCCGCCTCGCTCTGCTCGTTTAGTGAGACCCTCCTCCTGCCCACGCTACTGAGACCTCCGACTGCTCAGGGATCGAGCGCTGGGCATCCTGAAGAGTGAAAGGGATCAGGGCATGGCCGAGTCAGAGACCCCTCCCTCCACTCCCACTGATTCCTCAGGCATCTGCTACTCACCCGGCTGGGACAGGGAACAAGGCAGATACCCAGAGACAAAGAAAAGAGTGTTGGCAGCTGTATTTTGATATGATCATTGCTATTTTTATTAGACTGGAGACTTAGTGACTTAGGATTTGTTTTTCCAGCCCACTGCAAATATCCCTAAATTGGGGTGATTTTAGGTACAAGTTTAGAAAAATCAACGCGGATTGAAGCAGCTGATCCAAAGAGTGTTTCAAAAAGAGGCTACGAGGCTCCAAGAATCCTCCAGGAATTAAATAGCACAGTCACTCCTGGGCAGATAGTATCGTATCTGAATCGTAATTCATTCTCCGTCATTACTTCCAGATAGCCAGGTACAAGGAAGACAACGCTGGGCTAGGAAGTCACAAGGCCTGGGTGTAAGGCTCAAACACCCGCACCTCGTGAGCTGTGTGACTCTAAGAAAGTCATGTGACAACTCAGCTTTGTGAGGAAGCTGGGGTAATAATTTTTGTCCCGCCTTTCCCTAGAAGGCTGTGAGTGTCAAGTGAAATCATACTGAGCAATACAAAAATAGATGTTCGTCGTCAAAAAAGAAGCCAGTGTTACAGGCTCCAGCCTCCCTCCCATCCCCTCATCAGGTAGCATCACTGTTAAGAGTTTGGTACGCGTCCTTTCAAATTACCTCCTATGCATTTACGTAACTCTAAATGTGTATCGAATATCAGTTGCTGTATCAGAAACAGAAGTAGTGTTCAGACATAATCAACCTTCTAAATACCTGAAAGGCAATCTTACTGACTCTACAAAGAAAATGCAGTGCCTACTTATTTCCATTAATAACAGTTTTCAGCCAGTCTTAAGATATACTGGCTGAGTAGCACAACTACTGTCCCCACTTGGTCACTACGCTGCCTGGTAATACATGCAAGAATTTGGCAAAAATAAACATTTTATTTCTCAAATCCGGCGTAACCTAGAACTTCAAACTAATTTTCACCGTTAGCCATGGATTTTAGAAGTTAGGGGTCCAGCTAAAAGAATGAGTTGTTTGTGCAAACTGCTTTTGACCTCAGTTTTATCATTAGTTGGAAACTGTTTTAATGGCTGTTTTCCTTCAGGGTCCAACTGCCTATGTGCTCACCCGGGAGCAGAGTCACTATTTAATATGGAACCCCTGCAGTGGACATTTTTATGGACAATTTGATACATTCTGTCCCTTGAAAAGTGTGGGCTGCTTAATAGGTCCTGATAACGTGAGTATTAACATTTCTTCTTAAACGTGGTTGGCTGACTGTTGCTTTCTTTTATTTAACTGACCTACTTGTTTAAATAATATTTTATGTATCAAAAACTTTCCTATAAACATATACATATGCCAGTTAAAGAGACGTAGTGTCAAGCACAGTGGCAGAACTGTCCTAAATAAAATTTCTGGTTGAATTAGTCACTTGACCTGCAGAGCAGCAGAATGAAATTAAAGACAGAATATGGGATTCAGTTTCAGAGGATGTGAGTTTGTGTCCTGGCTCGGTCCTCAGTTATCTCTTCCAAAACAGAGTCTGATTCATAGTGTTTTGAGAATTAAATGAGGCAAATTTATCACTTGAGAAGACTGAGTTTGTTTGTTTTTTTTCTTTTAAGAGAGATTCCCAGGTACCACCAGGTGATTCTGGTTACACTCAGTTTGGGGGACCATTTAAATTACGAAAGGAGCTGCATAAAGCAGTGGTCACAAACCCGAGTTATGGAGTCAGACTGCCTGAGTTTAAACTCCAACTTCATCATTTACTAGTTGTGTGAGCTCAAGACAGTTTCTTCATCTCATCCAGCCTCAGTTCCTTCAATGGTAACACGGAGGTGACAGTACCAGTTACTTTAGAGAGTGGTCTTGAGAAGTAAATGAGATAGTGTAAAGCAGCTGACACACAGTCACTGTTTACTGGTTGCTGTGATCGTTTTCGTAATCATCAGTCAGCACCTTTCAGAACAATTACTGGAGCATGCATTCCCGATATATGTATCTGTGCTTATAAATTTCATATGTTTACTTGTGCATCCATTTATATTATACATACACAGAAAAAAACTCTTAAACATAAAAAGAAATCATTAGAAGATCTAATCTTTTCTTCTCATGCCTCTGAAGACCACTGATCAACTTTTCAGGGTTACTGATAAAATTAGAGATAATAGATGCGAAGCACCCAGCGAAGAACCTGTCTTTCACAGGGACTCAGCAAATGGCAACTATTATAAATTATCGGTGCGACAAGAGCACTGTGGAGCACCATTCTCACATTAATTATTATTTTTAATTAAAGGCATCATCATAATCATAAATGATCTGCTTGGCACCATCTCTGTTTAGAGAATCATCTTTAAGGTCATTACTAATCAAACAGAGTCAGCAGGCATTGAAAGAGCCTTCAAAGAATTCCAATCTCTTGTCAAAATTTGTATTAGTTCTCAAAGCAATTACTGTGTGGCTGACTAATTCCCATTAAGCCTGAGTTCGGGGAGGAAGAGAGACCCCCTTTTCTCCTCTTCTAACGAGATGGCGACGGTGGCCCCAGGTTATACCTGCTCTAAGCCGCGACGATCCTCGGCAGAGGACTCCCCCTCACTGCGCTGGCCTGGTGCCCTGAAACCTCAGCCACCCAGCTCCGCCACACCCAGCTCCGCCACAGCCTCTGGACCGGGTGCCTGTCTCCCCTCCACAACTCTGCCTAGAAACAGACTCCTCTTTCTACCACGTTTGTCTTTCCACTTCTCCAAGACCTGGCGGCACTCACTGTTCCAAAACGCCCCTGTCGTGTTTTCTCTCTCCTTTTCTATCGTCGGAGTCCAATGATTCTAAAATATGCTTCTCCTAACTGGCTCGACTCTAAAGGACCGTTGTTCCTCTTTCCTTCAGAATTCTTCAAATACCAATTATATCCTGGCTTTCATGTTCCCGGTAAACTCAGACTTGAACCCACTAAAATCTAGCTCCTCTTCCCAGAGCATCCTACAGAAACTAAACCCAGAGACGTACGGCAGTCTTGCTAATGGAGAAGCAAATCCAGTGGTTTACTCTGATTCCTCACTCTCCCGTTTTATGGCACATGACAGGACTAACCCCTGTTCATGAGAACACACTTGCCCCTCTTTGGCTCACGGATAAAGGACAACTTCACTCTCATCTCTCTGCAATGCCTTGGGTTTCTTTCACGAGCTCTTCTTCCCAGCCCTTAAAAGTAGATGTTCCTAAAGATTCTATATTTAGATTTATTGCAGGACGATACCTATTATTAATTATAGCTCTATCTAGTTTATCCGGGCAGATGAGTCATAATTCTATCACTATCGCAAAATTCAGGACCCAAAGAAAGATTCTATCCCAGAATCTTTCTTTGGGTCCTGGATTTTCAACTGTTGGCTGGATACCCAGGTTCTTTATCAAAATCTTAAACTTGGCACACCCAAAAGTCATATCGTTTCCCTTTTGCTCCAAAACCAGCTCCTACTCCTGGCTTCTGACTTCTACAGACGTCAGTTACTGAGATTCAAACCTCAGAGCTGTCCTTGATTTTCCTCTCCCTTCCTCCCTCCTGCTTCAATCCTATTTACAGATACGAAATCGGACAGCTCCTACCCGCGCTGTTCCCCAGGTCATGGCATTGCTGTTTCACCCCGCACTGCTGTAAACATCCCACTAAATCACGCCTCAAGCTCACTGCTCGGTACACCGAATGTTCAGCTTATGGTTCAGGAAGTATTGGGGGAACCTCACCGCGTACAGGTGTAAACTTCCCATCCTACATTTCAAAACCATACGTAATCTGACCTCAGTGTTTTCTTGCAACACTGCGTCCCAGTATTGTTCTGCACATTCCCTACCCTACGGCCAAACTGTAGTTCTTAAAGACTTCGTCGCCTGAAAACAATTTCTTGATTTGGGTTCCAAGTATCAAGGCCTCCTGCCTCACCGGCTACCACTTCTCTGTCCTTTGCTACCTTTTTGTTCTCTCTCCAAATCTGAAAAATCAGAGATCCTCAACGTTCGTCAAGCTTCTTTTCTATATATCCTTCCTCCTTAGGAACGTATAGATGCTGACGATACCCAAATGTGTATCTCTAGCTCACCAAGCTCCCAGAACTTCAGACTCTCATATCCGACTACCTACTCAAAACCTTCACATAGGTGTCAGATAGATAACCTCAAACTTAACGTGCTCGGAGCCGAACCAATTTCCTTTCGCAGCCTGTCTGATCTTGGTAAATGGCTACTCTATCTGTCCAGTCACGTAAGCCACAGTCCTTGGTGTCATCTTGGATTCCTCTCTCTCCCTTTCTGCCACAAGCAACCCGTCAGCCAGTCCTATTGATCCTACCTTCACAGCATATCCAGGATCCAACCACAGCTCGCCACTTTCACTGCTACCATTTTGGACCACGCCGCGGTAGCTCTCTCCTGGATTATCTGAAATAGCCTCCTGACGGGAGACCACTCCTTGCCCCCCTGGCCCCTTCTGTCTGGCCTCAAAACGTCAAAAAATATTCCTGTTCAAACAGAAGGCAAATAACGTCACTCTTCTACTTAAAATATTCCCGTAGCTTCCTAGCTCGCTCTAGAGTCCAAGCCTAACCCTTCAAAATGCGCGCCCAGGCCTTCTGTCTCCCCGTCCCCCATCCTCTGCAGCGCCCGGTTCTCACCGGCCCTCACTGGCTTCTTCCTCTAAAGCCACTCTGTCTTCCTTGCCGTTCCTGAAACGCATCAGGAACACTTCGCATCTGCATTGCTCTTTCCTCTGCACGGATGGCCCCTCCCTTTGCCAGATATCTCATAAATTTCTCCCTCGCTTCATGCATTTCTGATCAGATGTCATCTTTCCAGGGAGAACTTCCCTCTCCACCCTAAAATTTCATCTCTTCCTGCATAGTGTTCTCCATAGCTTTTGAATGGTTAGCTGTTGCCATAATGAAGATAAAAAAAAACTCATCCCCACACGAAATGGCTTCAAACGTTTATGCTCACGCATCTGCGGGCCAGCTGGTAAGTCTCTGCTGATCTAGGCTGGGACGGCTCTGCGTCACGTGTATTTATTCTGGGACTGCAGGCAGTGACAATGGCAGGGGCACAAGAGGACAAGCAGAAACACACAGAGCCTCTTAAGCTTAGATTCGGAGGTCACACGCTGACACTTCCGTCCCGTTCTACTGGCCTGAAGCCAAGGGGCAGGGGGAGTACATCTCCGCCCTTTGAGTGGAAGGAACTGCAAAGTAACATGGAAAAAGAAAGGGGTATAAGAAGGAGTGAAGAATTGGGGCCAATCATACAATCTTACAACCACATAGTGTAATATCATCGCTGTCCTGAGTTTTTACTTGTTTGGGCACTGTTTTTTCATTAGCTACTGCATGAGGGTGGGAACTCTATTTCATTGACTGCTTCTCCCCAGTGAATAGAACTGCGCCTAAACATAGTAGGTACTTGACATATATGTCGAATGCACAAATTTACCATTCATGCAAAAAGTTATTCGATATGCCTAGTGTGTATGCCAGCCAGGAGCTATGCTAGATGCTAACGATACAGTGGAGAACGTCCTCGAGGCAACAACAACCTAACAGTCTATTGAGGCAAACAATTCTAAACAAGGATAAATACTAATAGTAATAAAACAGCTAACGATCATTGAGCACTCACTATATACCAAGCATTGTTCTAAAAGGAATAGATGAATTAAGTAATTTCACCTGCTCAACCACCTTATGAGGTGGGTCCCGTTATCATCTTGCTTTTATAGAAGAGGAAACTGAGGCACCCAGAAGTTAAATATATCATCCGAGGTCACACGGTAAATGCTGGAGCCAGGATTCAAATGCAGGTGGTCTGGTTCCAGACCAGTACGGTAGACTGCCTCAACGAGACAGGTATGAAGCAGAGAGGTGGACACGCACCACAGTTAGAGGCTGGGGAGCGCGGGAGAGCAAAGGCCAGCCCGAGAAAGGCGCAGCCTTGTCCGTCTTCTCCTACAAAAATTAAGTTCCTTCTCATACGGAACTACATTATTTCATCAATTTACAATCGGTACTAAGATGCGCCTCAACTTTAGATGTAAAAAATGTGACAAAATGGCCAGTGACAACTGTATGTAAAATAGATGCCAGTGATTATAAGACGCATACCATACCAGTCATACAGATCAAAATACGACAGAAAGTGTGCACCCCGCGTGTCATTTGGCTGCCTCTCCATACATACATATGCGCGTGCGCACACACACACACACACACGCACGCACATGTGTCTAACACTATACACACTAATGTCGTCTTGTCTTTTTTAGATTTGGTTTAATATTCAACGATATGATTCCCCACTAAGGATAAATTTTGATGTTACCAAGCCCAAGCTATGGAAATCTTTCTTTTCAAGAAGCCTTCCATACCCTGGCCTTTCCAGTGTTCAGGTATAATTCTTTTTAAAAAATTAAATGTAAATAAAGTGAAGAATTTTAAGTCATTGTACTGGGTAGCCAGATATTTTTTCACCCTTAATTCTACTCCTAGATATTTTGTCTAAAATATTTGTTTTTCAAACTTAATTGAGCCCAACTCAAAATAAGAAATATACCATCATGTCACAAACCAGTACACATATATGTGAAAGAAAAAACTTGATAAAAGGAGCCCCATAAAAGTATATCACAAACTATATTCTATGTAATTTTTTAAATTCCGGTGTCAACTCACTAAATTAATTTTATGATTGCTATTGACACATGAAATCAAACTGCCTGGCATGGTCCACTGGGGCTCATAAAATTAATTTAGAGGGGTCCTGGCCAGTAGTAGATTGCAGGTGGTAAGTGTGAGTAAGAATTGTTCACTGCTACTTTTGTTTGAGAGCTAGATATGTATGTGTATGCTGGGTGTGTAATATAAAACGTGTATTTTACTATGATCAAACCTTTAAAAAAAAAAAGAAGGCTTGATAAACACTGCCCTAGAGAAATTCTCCCATGTATACAAGGTGATACATACAAAATTTTTCATAGGAACATTGTTTGCTATAGCCTAAGACTTGGAATAGCACAAGGGACATATGGGACATAATTTATATTTTATAGTAGTGGCACGAATCAATCTATATTCGTAATGAATCTTGGTAAGCACTCTAAAGATACCTTTGCTACTATTTCTAAATATAATGTTAAAAGAGAAAAAGCGAGTTGCAATATTCACAGTATAAAGTATGTAAAGTTTAGAAAACATGCCAAACAATACAGCACATCGCTGAGGGATATGTACGTCTGTAGTTAGGTCATAAACACATTCATCTGCCGTCTCCACCGACCGTAAAGAAAACACCGTGGGGGCAGGGATTTTTATTCACGGCTGCATCACCATCACTTGACACATGGTAGGTACTCCACATACAGTGAATGAAAGGACTAGAAAATAAATTCAGGTCGTATTTACTTCTGTGACGAGAGATAAGGGGAATGAAGCCGAGGAACTGCACAGCCTACAATTTACTTCTGATATTTTGCATAAGGTGGGTGATAGATTCATTGGCGTCGGTTACATCATCCTCTATCTGATTGAATGTCTGAGATTCCATAATTTAAAAAAAAAAAATTAGAAAAGGATTATAGTAATTCGAATTTAGTGTAAATGGTTTCTAGAATTTCTGAACTAGTTCCTCTTTTACAGCCAGAAGAGCTTATTTACCAGCGCACAGACAAAGCAGCCGCGGCCGAGCTACAGGACAGGTCATGTGACACCCATAAACCCCCGTGTAATCTGTGCGAGGAGTATAATCCCAAACTAGACGATTCTCAGCCTGGATCAATGGGAAATCGTTTGGGCAGTTGAATTTGAACACAGGTTTACAGATCCCGGGTACAAGTGTGATCTCTAAATCCCATGGCCCAGAAGGAGGCTTTAGCATTGGTGTGGCATGGGACAAATGGAAGCGAACTCCAGCGGTGATGGGTAGTTCCCCAAAACGTCTGCCTCAGACTGGAGCTCCACACCATGATTTTCTGGGTCTTGTTCAGACACATCATAATCCTCAGCTTAAATATGCCTCTTTTGTCCAGTTAGTGGCTTACTGAACTTCAGCTCATTTATAAACTTAAGACACGGAGATTAGTAAGAGCCTACTGAGTCCTTCCCTAGAATCCTTACAACTCTGTAAAACAGAACTCATTTTCCCAGTCTCACGACTGTGGGAACTGAGGTTCAGAGAGGTCCACATCCTTGTCATGTGCTAGAGGGGCTCTGGGCCCCACCCAAGCTGACTTCAGAGCCTGTCTGTCCTTTCTACTTCAGAAAGCTGCGTGAAGAGCAGCGTGTCAAATTGCACAAGACTAAATGTGGCCTCATTTAAGATACGACTACTAGAAAACACCAATTTACTCTCAATTTCAAATTCAGATGATAAAGCCTGATTGGAATCCCCACCTAGAACAACTAATTCCAGAAAAAATAATCTTTTTTATTTCATCTAATAGTTTCAGGATACTATTGATTAGACTCAAATCATCTGATGAAGTGCAAGGCAATTTATCTGTATTTTCTTGTTCAAACCATCTTGAAACCCAAATAAAGACATGTGTTATATGCCAAAAGAGAAGCAGATTTCTACAGCTATTGAGCAATAGGAAGCTAGCGGGGTCCCTAAATCTGTTTGGTTAGGGATGCACGAGAGGCTTTAGAATTGGCAAGGTTTCAATTCAAATGCCAGCTCCCATGCCATTGTCAAGTCATTTATCCTACCTCGAATTGTCCCTTCATAAGTAAAACTGGGACAACATTCCCCTACCTCATAGGGTTATTAGGATTAAATAAAAATGTATAAAAAGCACCAGCACAGAACCTAGTGAATAAGGGCTCAAAAAAGGGTAGCTATTTTCTTTCGTTCTCTGTTTAAAGTTCACATCCTTTGGACCCCATACCCATCATGTTAGCTATAAAATAGGATATCAAAAATTAAGTTGCAATGATGATGGTTATTCTAAAGGCAGTTTTAAGGCAATTTAGAAAAAGAGCCATGAAATCACAGGGCAAGTAATCAATATATGGCATTAATAGTCCTACAAATATTTGAAGCTTTCAGCATAAGCCCCAACTCTTATGCCTGGGTCTAAATAATGTCTGTATATATGTTACCAAGGAACAAAGGATAAACATATAACACTTGTTTCCAGTAGTAATCATAAGAGATTGCTCTGGGGGCATCATCTGACTGGAAATGCCAAGATTTTCATTATTTTTTTCATTTTCTCATGAACATGGGTCTGTGTCCTGATCTATATTTACATATTAAAAAATATATTTAAAAAAATCTCTTGCTCTATGTATTGAACTTGGCTATCCCCACTATTCGGCACTCCCTCTTTCGTGTGACACTTCAAACATGTTCCCGCCCTTAGGCTGTCATCTACTTTCTGTCCACGGGTCTGTTTCCTGCCCCACCACATACAGTACTTAAGGGCAAGGATCACTCGGGTTAATTCTTGAATCCGCAGGGATTAGCCCGTGTTAGGTACCAGCTATGGCTAGTGAATGACGACTCCAACAAAAAGGTGGTTATGTCAACACCTGACTCCCCATTGCATACAAACTGGACTTTTGTTTAAAAGGGAAAAGTCGAATCAGCCAACCGTGGCGTTTATTTTTATTAACAGGATTGAGAAGATACTGAGAGAGAAGATCATGGGCTGGAGGCCGCGCCACCTGACGCGGTGGAACAGGCACTGCACGGCCACTCTGCGCCACTTCCTGCCGCTGCTGGAGGAGAGTCGGGGGGAGGACGTGGAGGACGGGCACAGGGCGGGGCTGCTGAAGCAGCTGGGGGACTACAGGGTGAGTGCCAACGGCGCCCGCCCCAGCCCGCGGCCTTCCTTGCTTCCACCGGGAAATTCCTCCATCACGGGGTTTTGGGCATCAAAATGCCTACCTTGCTCCCCAGTGTGTGCATGAGGCAGCATAGACTAAAAGGTGTGATTAAAAGTTCAAATCTCAGTAATTAACCTATCATTAAATAGCAAAATATCTCTATAAAATAAAAATACCATCTTTAAGATGATCCTATAAAAAACAACTTTTATAAAATACACTTCAAGTGTTAAATAAAATGAAAACATCTGGCTAAATGTTAGACTCAACTGTGTGTTAAGGTGACACCAACCACTCCCCATCTGGTTTTTTTAAAGGATATTTTATTGTACTTTTCATTGCTAAGAAAAAAAAATCTCATTTAACAGACAATATGTCCTCTCTACTGTCTGTCGATAGTGCTGAGTGTTCATATCCTACAGCTGGACAATAAAACCTAGAAAGCAGTCTCCAACTAAGACAGTGAACCCTGCTGGCTAAACAGTGTGAAGTGGGATATCTAATTCTATTCACTGACCTAAACTGATCCGTGAAACTTTTAAGGCCAGGTTTTCAGCCAGGATGTTTTCAATTCAAAAAACAGAAAACTTAGTGCTGATTTAAGAAGAGGAGAGAGTCGCTATCACGGCTGTGTTTTTCTGCGCATCTCCTCACTTCCGCCGTGTGATGGCATCCTCGGGCTGGCTGGACAGTTCCAGGCAGGACTCACAGCTAGTGACAATGTGCAAACACAGTGCCTGTGCAGGAGACAGCATCCGTGGGCCATCATTCCCAGCCAGTTCCCTGAAACTCACTTTGAGACTCCCTGGGAACACACTCACCTCCCTGGAGATCCATTGTGGGGGCGGGGGGGTAGGGTGGAGGGAGGAGCAGGGGATGCACGGATCGGCTTAACCTAGGTCCCTGGAATACAGGGGTTACGTCAGGGAGAGGGAAGGTGACAGTGGAGGGTGACTAACAGGTGTCTTACACACCGAGTCGATGCACTAGCAACTGAAACAAACTAGACATTTAGTTCCTCTCCATTTTCTGTGTTAACACATAGCTGAATAGAAAGGCAGAATAAATGACTTTTAGATCCAGAAGGAAGATTTCTTACTGAGATTAAGAACTGCGTACATTCACACGGCGAAAAAAGTAAACCGCAATCTTTCAGCTTCCCTGATGTCTACGAATCTCGTTTTCCCCGGCAGTTCTCCGGCTTCCCGCTCCACATGGCCTACTCGGAACTGAGGCCGTTAGTCGAAGCGGTGTACAGCACCGGCGTGCACAACATCGACGTGCCCAGTGTGGAGTTTGCTTTAGCCGTCTACATCCACCCATACCCCAAAAACGTCTTGTCCGTTTGGATCTATGTTGCCTCCCTCATACGCAACAGGTAATTTTTTCGTTGTATACTTTTTATATTATGTAAAACTATAACTAAGATGAGACTATTTTTAAGTGATATTGATCACATCAGAAATTATTTGTGAATAATGAAATAAAATTATTTTCATACCGTACAAAATAAAGTGTTTTTATTTAGTAGTCTGCCGTGTCTCTCCACTTTGTCCCTAAACTTGACGCGACTACCCCGGGGCCCCTTATGCCGTGTGTTCGCACTTGCTCACCGTCCACCTGGGATGCGCTTCTCCTCTGCCTGTCCAGCAGAACAGCAAACAGCGCAACTTTCCTGGGGGCAAGGAGGAACTTCCCAATACAAAATTTTTATTTTTAATGCTGAATATGTCATAAGACCGTATCTTACAGAAATACTAAGCAAGCACACATGTATATACATGCATGCACACACACACGCGCACGCGCACGCACACACACACTGAAGCAATATAGTATTTTAGGGGAAAAAGGGAATAAATTTAAACATGAATAGAGTAGTTTAAAAAATTAAGCCATTGCTATGGACTGATTGTCTGTGTTCCCCGCACTCCGCAATGCCTGTCTTGAGATGGCATTTCCATACCTATGGAACAGTACTTGGAGACGGGGCCTTTGGGAGGTAATGAGGGGATGAGAGTGGAGCCCTCCAGATGAGATCTGTGCCCTTATGAGACAGAGAGAGCTTGCTTCCTCTCTCTAGGCCACGTGTGGATACAATGTGAAGATGGCTATCTGCAAACCAGAATGACAGCCCTCACCAGAAACCAGACCTGCCCGCGCCTTGGCCCGGGGCTTCCCACCTCCAGAACTGTCAGAACTATTTGTTGCGTACGCCTTTCAGTCCATGGCATTCTGTTACAGCAGCCCAAACTAAGTCAGTCAGATTACACTAAGCCATTCAACAGGATTAAGCGCATGTGCTGACATGGGAAGAAGTACACAGACCAGAAACACGTAAACAGGACTTCTCAACTGCAGCATCACTGGCGACCTAGGCCATGTAATTATCTGTTGTTGGGGATTGTCCTCTGCATTGTAAGATGTTTAGCAGTATCCATGGCCTCTGCCCACTAGACGCCAGTTACATCCTTCCCCTCTGCTAAGTGACGAAAACCCAAAATGTTTCCCTATGGTGCCTAATGTCCTTTAGGGTATAAACTGCCTCCAGTTGAGAACTACTAATGTACTACGAGGAGGATTTCACTTAAAACAAAACAAAGAGGGACCAAATTAAGGAAACTCTTTCGCCTTTAGCTATATTCCCTTGTGTCTTCTGTTATCAAATTGTATGATAACTATGTTTACATGCCTCTGATACCTGTACTATGAACTCTTCAACAGAGTCCAAGGACTGACCCGTGACAGTCATTACCAATGTAGAGACAAGACAACACAGTGGTTACACGCATGAAGACTAGAGAAATCCTAGTTCTGCCACTGACTAGCTGGAATACATGGACCAGTTCCTTAACCTAGTCCTTACTTTCCCCATGTGAAAGATCGGGATGATTACAAACCTACTGCACATTGCTGTCACGACTGAGCAAGTCAGTACACTTGAGGTACAGCTTGATCCCTGAACAAGAGGAGTTGGGGCGCCGATCCCATACTCAAAACCCACATGTACCCTTTGATTCCTCAAAAACTTAGCTGTCCCTCAGAACTCATGGGGGACTGGTTCTAGCCACCACCCCCGCACACACACACACACACAGATACCAAAATCCTCAATGTTCAAGTCTCCTATGTAAAATGGCATAGATCGATGCAGTCAGCTCTCTGCATCCAGACTCCCAACCACAAATCAAGAAGAGTAGAGGTATTTACTGAAAAAAATCCACGTTTAAGTAGACCTGCTCAATTCAAGTCCAAATTATTCAAGGGTCAACTATATTTAGGACACTGCCCAGCAGTGAGCACGTGGTGTCCGTCAGGTTCCACAAGGATTTTACGTAACTGTTGCCTTTCATCTAAGAATGAAGTTTCAATAGTTCACAAAGTCAATCACAAAACTAAAGATAAATTTAAGTGCAGTGTTTCATTAAATATTAACTATCCCCTTAAGTTAATAATAAAACAGCGATAATGTATAAAAGTTAAAAGCAGATTATGCTATCTCCCCATGCAACTGGAGGGAAGGTGATTAGCAGAAAAACAGTGAGTTTCCTCGTGGTTGTGCTGACGTACCGAAGTCAGCTTGGTTCAAGCCTGCCAAGTCCTATTTAACGGTTTGCTAGTATCAGGCAGCACAGGACAAAGCAGAAGGGAGGCAATTCAATTACCTGGAACCCCTGGGGAAATTAGCTGCTCGAATTATTTAATTTAAAAAGATGACATTTAAAGCCAAGCCCAGAAACATCTAATGGTGAATTTTCTCTGTAAGTATTATAATCAACCCCCCTCCACCACCCTCTCCCCCAAATACCATACTCTTTTCTGACTATATGGGAGATAAACTCTGGTCCTCCCCTGATGACTCAGGACCTGGTTACAGATGAGCAATCTTACCATGCGGTTCATGTAACGACAGATAAGGTGAAGTATGGGCTTGGATGGGACTCACTCCAGAAAAAATCTTGTCATTTATTTTCTTGAAATAATCCCTTATGTCAACTTTTCCAATAAACTTGGTTAAACACTCATAGAAATAAAAATATAATAACTACACAACAGTCAACCTTACAATATAAAACTTCTGACCCTGTTACTGCTCAATAAGCTCAGATTTCAAGTTTTCTGAGGCAATCTAAAAAGTTTACTTTGTGCTTAGGCCAGATTTTCAAAGCAGGTCACAAAAGACATGACTACTTCAGTTTAAGAGCTACAGACTCAAAGTACGATGGTCAGCTTATTCAGCTGCCCTACGCCTCGTGCAGGAAACTGGCGCTGGTCCCAGCATTCAGTTCGCCAATGTTAACAGGAATGGAGTCGAAATGAGAGACCCTACAGAGAAAGGCACAAGTTTGGAGAGTCGTTGGACGTAACCCTTTAGAGCGGGTCTTCCCTTGGAGTGTTTAATTCAAATGTGAGTGACATTTAAAAGCAAGAATAATTTCTTATTTATATGCCCATCGAACGATTCCTCTCTCTTCTTTGGACAACCCCCCTAAAATAAAGTTTTCCCTTAGCTTGAACTGAAACCTGTCTACCTATAGTTTCTCTCTCCTACTCTTCCTATCCCCCAATAAAACAAACAAAATCATTCCTGGGACCCAAAATAACAAGACTGCAAGATTACTCCCTCTTCCACAGCCTTGCGTGTATTTCTAAAACTAACTGGCGTGGCACCCACTATTCTCTTCTTCGTGACACAAAATCATATGTAGCATTATGTAAAAATGACTTTTCTGAATTGTAGGTCTCCGCCCCTATTATCTTTTCCCACAGCAGTGAAGATAAGCATTCAAACTCTGACTACTGCACAATTAATTTCAAAAAGACTATTCAGCTCAACGAAATTAAGTTATCTGTCTAAAACTGTTCCTTGGGGTCATGATTTCATGGGGGCTCAAAAGACAAAATATTTAGTCCTATTTTACACCAAAGTAAACCTGCATTGAGATTTATAATAAAATCAAAACACAAAAGAAATTATATGGTAAAGTCCTCAAAGTAGATTTTATTTATACAGTTCTTCAAATGATCGTGGAATTTTTAAAAATCTCTCCCAATTTGACAATTTAGGGACAGTGGTAGGAACCAGGGGTCTTTGAAGAAAGCAAATACAAATAAATTGGTGCTTTGCTAGCTCACTGAGCTAACACCAAGAAGCCAATTTATTCTATCATTTTAAAGAATCTTATATGTGGGTATGTTTGAATTGGCCCTCTGAGAATTGTTCAAATAAAGGAAACATTATGGAAAAGAGACTTGTTGCCAAAATGTGCAGTCTTTGAAAATAAAACTTCAGAAATCTATGTTTGAAAAGATCTACAAAGCTTGGTACAGTGTTTATACAGAAAGAGAACCAATAACCCCCACTGACTTTGAAACGCAAAATAATCTAAAAAATACTTTAAATGGCAAGGCATTAGTGACATTTTTTTCAGAGCGCTCAATTTAAAAGAAATCTGATAAAACTGTTCTCACCCTTATGAAAAGACCTAATCTCTTTCTAAAACAAAAACGAGAGAAACAACACTGTACAATAATTCACTGGTAAATTAAGATTTCTGAGGCCGTAAGGAACAGGGCCAAAACAAGTCACACTCAAAAAGGGATGGTTAACACAAGAAATGTGCTATAAGTAAAGTGCATGAGAGGAAGCCTGCTCAGCTAAATGAAGTAGACAAAGGTCAGAAGTCAAGGGTCATTCGCCAGAGCGGCAGCAGGCTCGAAAACCACACTGCAAATTCTGGCATCCGCTGGCGGTATCAGCATGAGGACCTGTATAAAAACAGAGAAGTGTGAAAGGAGGAATTTCTTAGGGATCACATAAAAATAATCGTGCTTATGAAAGAGCTACAAAATTTGATTTTTTTTTTTACTACCAATGCACTTATAACATAGAAGTAATATCTCACAATGCATGTATAAGAAATTATCCAGGGACAAAAATGCCAATAGTTTGACTTTAACTAATACATCCTTGATGGTCCAAAACATAAATGAAAGAAGGGAAATGATATTTTGGCAACCGTCTTACAAAATAAAAATCTGAGAAGAAAAGGAGATAACCCGCAAGCCAGAATGCCAAGCTAACCTAGATTCTGTATAGTCTGAGCATCCTTCCTAAAATGTGACTGAGGCCAAAATGGCCTTGTCGGTAATAGCAGTATTGAGCAATTACAATAAACATTACATTCAAAATTTTTAAAAACTCTATGGACAGACTTTAACGTGTTTGCCGTATTTTTATCTAGCATCCGCAGCCAAGATAAATCATATAATAGGGTTAAGTGAAATTACTTTTCAGAATTAAGTATATAATGAGTGATTAAATAAACATATCTAAGACATAAAGATTCATCTAAGACATAGATTCAACTACAAAGAAGAGAAATAACACTTGTGGAATAAGTGACATTTTATCCCTGTCACATTATACTACCTAGACATTAGATAAAAGATCGTTAGAGAACATAGCTGAGAATTAGAACATGTCAAAAAAGAGATATCATGGCAAATATTCAAATGTCAAGTACTCTGAATGAATCACAGTTTTCATAAAGGCAGGCAAGTGTGGAAAAGGATGTTTTAACCACACTAAAGCCTTTCAGTAGTCTGCACCATGAACAGAAAAAGAGCAATTCATTAGTTCTTTACTCATCAATCAGAACCACAATACTTGTCATAGGTAAGGATCATACAGAGTACGTGGAAAGTAATTTTATCATAGACTATGTCAAATGGGTTACAACTGAAAAATCACAGTACTCTGGATTGATATCTAGTTTAACTCAGAAACATTTTAAATTAGCTGTTTTGTTTTTTTAAATAGCAAAAGAAGGCCACTAAGCTAATACAAACCTAAGAAAACTTGCAACCGAACACACAGAACACACTAATTTCCCAGAATTTAACTCTCCTTTGTATCCTTTGAGCGGCATATGTAAAATACAAAGGGCAAATTTCTTAGGACATACCTTCGATGAAATGTAACATTCACCTATTTAACTATGGAAATAATAAAGTATCTTTCAGGGAAAAAAAAAAAGCTAATAAACGTTACAAACTGTAACATGTGAAACTGCAAGAGCTTATTTCATTTATTTTCAAATACTTATGTTTAACTTTAAAACTGATGCTGTGCCTGTGACATGGAGAACAGGTGTGGAAATGGGCCGTGGGAGATGAAAGACTGACTGCGGGTTGATCACTGCCGATGCTGATGCTACACAGGAAGTCATGACTGCATGTTTACATGTTAAATGTTTTCCATAATAAAAAGTCTAAAATTATTTCAAATATAAAATTGAATTACAAGCCCATTTTTATTTAATCAAAATTAAAATCTGTTCTATTTTTACATGAGTTGACTGTGTCAAACATTTAAAATTCACCAAGTAGCATTTTTGTTAAGATTATTTTTCCCCAAAAATAAGACACGAGGTTAGTCATCTTAAGCAAAGTCAAAACACAATTTCTTAGAACACATTACCAGGTATTTATTAGAAACGCCCTGATAAGGAATCCCATGGTTTGAAACTCTTCTTCCTGTCAACATTTGACCGGGTTTTCTCTTTAGATATATTTTCTGCTTTTGTCTTTTTAACGCCCCCGTCTCGTCTTACCTCGGCCCTTGCACGCGGGGTCACTGCTCCACCCACCGACCACCCAGCGCCCTTCCCAGGCCCAATCCCCTGCGTCACCACCGTCATCCTGCCCTGACATTCAGCCCCTGCGAGAAAATGCTTATGCTGGTGGTTTCTGCAAAAACTTATCTGATTATCATTTTCTCAGTATTTAGTTCTATTTAAAAATTTTTTTAAAGGAGAAATAAGAGGAAAGAGACATGGGGACTTTCGTATAATTTTCCAAACCAAAACTCCCTAAAACACTTCCAAATGTCTATATTGCGATTTTTAAAAACGACAGAATCATAAAGAAGAAACATTATATAGAATTCAACAGTGGCCTGGGGAAAAAATCATAAACGATGACTGAAAGCAATGAACGTGAGGGATGTCACTACTTTTCAAGGGAGAAAATAAAAAGGGAGCCTTCAAAAGAGCCAAGTCGATTAAAGAAACTATTCTAGAGAGCCTTATCTTTCCCAATACCACACAGCTTTTCACCATCTTCCCCAAAAGACAGGGCCGAGCAGCCTCAGTCTCCGCCCTAGCTCCCTGGTCACTGTCTGCTCTCAAAGGCTGAGGAAGGGTGGTAGGGAAAACAGGGAAAGAAAAGTGTAGAAATAAAAATATGTGCCCCACATTAGGTAGAAAGTAACCCGACCTTATTCACCAGCTTCTCCTAGGTCCTCAAAGTTCTTGCTCACACTGATATAAAATGTGCCCTCTCCCTCAAATATGTACTAGAATGACTATGTTTCAATGGGATTCTAAGTGTACAGAATAGAGGGAATTAATTTATCAGTGTTTTCAACTGTGAAAGTAGGATCTATCTAGAGAAACCTATAGGTATTTAAACAGTAGCTACCTCAAAACTACAATCCCATCATAAGGCCAACCACAGAACAGATGTCTGATCCTAATAATCCATGAAAGCGATGTCACCCATGAAGAGAGTTTATGCTGCTGAAGGTCTGAGGCAAATTGAAAGTGAAGACAAACACTGTCTTTAACTTCGGTTAGTCTCATATTGCATAAAATAGGAGACCGGCAATTTCCAAAGCATGGAGATCGTAAGTAATGTTAACAGTAAGATCTTCAAGCATCACAGAAAGACTGTTCAGAAAAGGGAATAAATGGATCACAGAATAAATGGACAACAGAACGAGTGAGGCAGCATTAGAAACACAACTAAGGCAAGTTATGTTGCCAAGCAGCTCGAGCAGACAGCTGTGCTTCCGAAGACACTGACAATTCCAAAGGTTGCGCCCTTCAGACATCTGACTTACACCAGCAACTGTCTATCTCCACACAAGATAGAAGACTCAAATGGTTATAATATATGAGGGCTAAATTACATTAAAGAATAATAAAAATTAGAAAAATAAAATTTGCATCATCATTCATATTAAATAAAATCTTTAAATGCATGCTAAAGAACAAATTTTATAAAAAAGCATTTTTTAAATGTTAGATTTAAAAAAACTACAACGGTAGCTGTGGTTATTTTCCCAAATTTTTATTAGAGTGACTTGTTTCTCCTGAATTTTAAGTATATCATTTAGACTATACTTCTGCACTTACCTTCACTTACCTGTAATTCCTCTTTAACTTAAGTTAGAAATATAAGAGAGCAAATCATCTGAGATTGTGTCACCTCCAGAACTATGAGCTAATCTATCTTAATTCATAAATTATACATATATTGAAATGCAAATCAATACAAAAAGTTTATCTCCTATCATTGTTCAAATGCATTTCAGAGCTCTAAAACTATGCAATTCCATTTAATACTTCTTAAATGACAATTTAAAATTTTTTTGTATTTCAATTTTAACTTTTTCGATCAAATGACAAATTTAAATATATAAAGGATCATTCAAAAGAGTCGAAAATGGCATTTTATATCAATGTTTAGTACAGTGTCTTCCTGACAGTAAATACTGTTTAAATATCTGATTACTAAATTACCTTCTCCAAAATCTGTGCTAATGCTTAGGAAACAGATCATTCTGCTTTAGTTATTATCACTTATTATTTAGATAATGAATGGTTTATCAGTATTTACTTCTTTTAGTTAGTAACCTGGTAGTTAGCTATGTAAACTTTCTTTTGATAAAATACATTTTTAGTTAAATGTTATTCTCAAATATTTAAATATAATATGTCACTTAAATATGCTCTATTATTCTAAGACCATGTACAGTGTATATTAACTACTTTCAAAAAGAATAAAAATAATAAAAAGGGGCCCCCTGAGCAATCACTAAATATTTACTGTACAGGTTGAGCTGTAGTAAAAGATACTGGATCACGTCATCTTGCAAAGCTGAATGCGGGGCAACTCTATCCTAACACTTCCTAGGCTGTCCACATGTCCTTCTAAGGAACAGATTATCCCAGAGCACTGCTTTAAGAGCACTGGCTGGAACTCTGAAACACAGGTGATATGACAGGTCACCTTGTAAACTTTAAAGGATTTCCATTTCCCAAATCATGCTTTAAGAAGCTGTAAAAGGAGACTTAATATTGGGTTATACAATCACTGTCAATTTAGTTACAAATCTTTCAAAGTCAGATATCTTCATTAAAATTCATTTATTGAAAATTACCACTCACTCATCAAAAAAAAATTCTTACATTCAACAAAAGGAATGAGTCAGCTCCTTTGGAACACTTTAAAATTTATATATTCAAAACCAGTTGAGATGAAAAGAATGCTAACATCCTAACAAAATGCAAAAGATTTCAAGTATTTAACTTTATCCCATCATCTAAATTATTTCAAAAAGTTTTTAAAATTACACAGAACAAGTACGTAGATTATAAAAACGAACTGAAACCAATCTCCCCCACCTCATGACATCTCTATACCCAAAAATAAATGTAACAAATTAGGTTGTGAAATTTATTCCCATGAGCATAACCTATACGAAAATCAATGTGGGCAATTCAAGGGCAACAAACAAATAAAATGCTACTCTTATAAAAATAATTGCTTACTGACTACTTTTCATAATATGGCCCGTAAGCCTTAAGAAGTACAACATTGCACCTACAATGACATGACTGCACATTTTAAAAAAAAAAATCTCCCTTCTCAAACTCACTGAATCCACACAAGCAGCAAGGGCTTCACCATAGTGATCATACTTTCGTACACTTAGGTTGCAACTAAGATTTTAGGCATTCACTTCGCCCTTCCTTGATTATACACTAAGGGCAACAGGGAAAGAAATGCTCCGACTTAGTGTCGCTACTTCAAAACATGAGAGTTCATCTCCTGCATCACCGATGTGATTCCAGAAGTAAGAGAGCTGCTATCTCGTCTCCTCATACATACTTCAAGGAAAATCTATTCTCTGAGAAACAGCAGATTTGCTAACTTCTTTGCTACTGGTATGTCATTAAGAGAACATTCCTCTAGTCTTCCTGGCTCCTTCCTGTCCATTGTTCTGCCTCAGAGAAACTCATCATCTTAAGAAGAACTGGACTCTCAAAGACAGCAATACATGGCATTAAAAGACAGGTGCATAGCAGAATCTGAACCATCTACATTTTTTTTTCCAGTTATAAACACAGGTTGACTTGCTGTTTACTAACAATTGAGGAGCAGCTTTTTATGCTTCTGAGAATTTCAGTCCCTACCAGTGACTATCAAATGCTCAAAAGGGCACTGAACGTACTCTGCAAAGGCTTACCGAAGAGGCTCGTTGTGGGGTACGGTAGGGGTAGGCTTAAAAATCAGAACAAAATAACTCAAGTAATGTTTATCTGATGATTGTTAAAAGTAGGTTCAGGAATCAATCTTCAAGATACTCCAGGACTCTGAGTCAGGCCTAAGGCACCTCGGCCTCTTCCCCAATGCCGCCCTGGACCACTGTCCTCAGTCTTCCATGATTCATCTGGAACCAAGGATCCCTGAGGAACTCACATTACCGAAGTCTTCCTTTTTCCACTATATTTTATAAAGTTCTACAAGAAAACTGAGTCTATTGTCCCTAAGAAATCATACCTCTAAATTGTTAATTAGTACTATAGCATTCTAAAGGAATTTCCCAAAACTTCATAAGAATTTTAGTATTTCGACAACAACTTGCCATTTTGGAATGACTAAACTATTACATATCTCAAAAATCTGCAAAAAAAAAAGTATACCGTCAGAGAAGCTAATTAATGAAAACATATTTGATTTTAAATTTTATCAAATATAAAGGACTAAATCTGAAAATAAAAGTTTGGTAATTATAAATCTAGAAAACTAAATAGAAAGCCTAAGAATGATCAGAACTGTCAAAACGTTTAAAATCACTTTCTTCAAAATGACCTCGTTGTTAAAAGGCGTTACCGTTAATGTTGTCACAGTAGTAGAAATATTCATCGTTTAGAGAAGGACATGCTGAAACCAGATCCTGCAGGCCTGCACCGGTCACGGTAAGACAGCCAGAGAGATTAAGGTGCTCCAAGTAAGGCAGCCCTCCTCCCAGAGTCAAAACCCTGGAAGAGAAACAATTCGACAATTAGATATGTTGATCTATAAAAACAAATGTAATTTGATGGCCCACCGGACCACTATTAATAGAACTTTCAATTTGATAATGAGAAAACTTTAGAGTTTCTATAAATCACGATAACTAACTTCAACTTAGGCAGAAATACATTTAAATTGAGAAAACTTTCTACATTTTTCCTAAAGACATTCAATAAACAAGTTTATGAATATTTTTTTTTTACAAGAACATTATAGTAATTCAATTCTTAGAGGAAAGAAGTCCTGAATCCTGGAACTGTAATCTTAACTGTACTCCCAGATTGTCTTAGTAAAAATTATCATGAAAATCACTGATCAGTTTGGTAGTTCCTCAAAAAGTTATAGTGTTAGCATTTGACCCAACAATCACTCCTTTGGATGGATACCTAAGAGAACTGAAAACACATGTGCACACAAAACGCAAACGAATGTTCACAGCAACATTATTCATATGAGCCAAAATGTGGAAACCACTCAAATGTCAGTTAATGAATAAATGGATAAACAAAATGTAGTTATCTATAATACTGTATATTACATAGCCATAAAGTACTGATACATGCTGCAGCATAAATGAACCTTGAAAACATGCTAAATGAAAAAAGCCAGACACAAAAGGCCATACACTGTATGATTCCATTTATATGAAATGTCCAAAAGAGGCAGAAGAAAGCAGAGACAGAAAGCAGATAGGTGTTTGCCAGCAGCTGGGGGCAAAGGGGAATAAGGAGTGGCTGCTAATGAGTATTGGGCTTCATTTTAGTATGATGAAAATGTTTCTAAATTTGATAGTGGTGATGGTTGCCAACTTTGTGAATACTCTAAAACCAATGATTTGTATACTTTAAAAAGATAAATTGAACAGTATGTGAATTACATTTCAATAAAAATGAAAACCTCTAATGGCATATATTACAAGAATAAAAACATTTATATAAATAGGATAAAATGAGAAGTTGGCTAAAATGACAATGGCCGCACTGAAAAATATCAAGAACAAAACTGAGAACATTAACTTTCTACACAATAATGCTTTAAGTGGTCCCACAACAGCAAAAATTGGGAAATTGGAAACTAATCTTGACAGGGATGTCGAGAAACAATAAAATAAATTTAGTAAAAAAATAATTTATATAGTTATGCAGGTTCATAGAAATTAGAAAGTAAAGGTAAGTAAAAGTATGTAAACTATTAATTGAGATTAGAAAAAACCACAGAAATATATATTCAGTGAGAACTACTGAATGGCAAAGATTAGTACATTTCAGTTTTGTAACTGCATGTGTAAAAGAGAAAACTGATCTATTAAAAACAGCTTAACAAAACCCTAATACCCTAATACATTTGACTGAAAAAAATTGTTTTGTTTTTGTTTTTTCAAGTCAAAGATTTCCTCAATCCACCCATGAAGTTTAAATTAACAACAGTGGCAACTCAGAGCCTCAGTGGCTTGCCTGGGCTGCAGCGGTTAGAGACAGCATTCTTTAAAGGAAAACAATGCAGGATTTAAAGGTTACTAATTCTTTTTTTTTCCTATAAAGTTGAATAGCTCCTAACAAAAAATAAAACAGCTTTTAAAAAGTGGTGTAGAAGTTCTCAGAAGGTAGCTCAATGCAGAGATTGCTTTCATGCTCTAAAACCTAAAATTTTTCAGCACACTGAGGACAGATTGCATGGAATATAAAACTTCATGTCGCAAGTATACTTTAAGTACACAAATCATTTGTAAACTCAATGGCCTCACTGAGCTGAGTGGGAAATCAAACTAATCGAAAGTAAATAAGCAATTATAACA
>NW_006441953.1:25412694-25426604 GCF_000325575.1 Pteropus alecto | reverse complement strand
AAAAGGTTGTCCATAAGAAGTGACATTAAAACTGTAAGAGAAGAAACAAACAGAAGTCAGCCAATAAATGTATGTTACAGAGAGAGAAAATGCAAATGTTTAAAGATGAGAAAAATGATATCTTAGAGAAATAGCTGAGTATAGCTAGAGAAGGGTGTGTGTGTGTGTGTGTGTGTGTGTTTCTGTGTGTTATATTTAACTGTTGTCTTTTTTGTCACAGGTGAGGATATGAGGAAGTGTACATAATCCCCCAGATTGGACAAACATTTATGATGTGTATATTTTACCACAATTTTTTAAAAGATGCACACAAACCCCGAAGTAAACACTAAACCAATGAGGTACTAGCAAATATGGCAGATAAAATAGACACTAAAAAGTACCTAATAAGTCCAAAAGACATCAGAAAGAGACAAAACACGAATAAAGAAACAAGGGAAAAACAAATAGCAAGATGGCAGGCATCAATTTAACCATATCAATAATTACATTAAAAATGTAAATGATCTAAACAGATCAATTACATAGCAGAATGTTGGACTGGATTTAAAAAAGAAAAAAGAAAAAAGTAAGCCCCAACTATATATGCTGTCTGCAAAAAACTGAGCAGTTACCCTGGGTTCACGGAGAGAAAGAGGACTTTGTACCAGGCATTGTGAGGGGCCCAGAGAAGGTTAAAGATTCACATAAGAGGTTTTTATTCAATGACAGCCAAGGTTTATTTCATTTCATTTCATTCCTATGAAGACCTTAAAATGCTACATTAAGACACACATGACACTATCTGTTCCTTATGGCTTTGATTTAGTTTGAAACTTTGGTTTTCCACCTAAATTTGTAGTCAATGCTTTTAACAAGCCCCATGAAACCAACTTGCCAAAACTCATACTAGTCATCCCTGAATAAAACATAATGACTAATGCAGAAGGGTACACCGGTTGCTCCCAGCTAGCACTTCCGCTCCCACAGACTATCTGAATGTTTGCATGGACTATATTTGTGCTCTAACCTATTGACACAGGTTGTATTTAGTCGTGTAACTGGTTAATTGAAAAACTTTTTAGGCCAACATAATGAATGCAAAAAATTGTTTCTAAGTATCAAATTGGTATTTTCTATTTCTTTAGTTTCTTTCCCAGGAAATGCACACAAAGTTTACTCTCTATCTTCATTCTAATCTACTCAAAAAATGCTTCCTTTCAAGGCCTTTCATGCCCATCAAATATGAAGAAGGATTCTCAGTACTCTCTATCCTGTAACCCTACTGTCCTTGTCTTCAGAACATTCAATTTGCTATTTCATGTTTACTATTTCTACCATTAGATGATAAAGTCAATGAAAGCAGGACATTTGTCTTATACTCTGGCTCCCTAGTAATTAGAACAGGATGAGTCACATAGGAGGGGCCCAATAAATACCCAAACGATTCAGAAAGATTCCTTAAAGATAACCTGATGAAATAGAGACCATAAGCACTCAGGCTGCAACCTTTCTGATTATCTACCAGTTCAAATAATATCAGATAACACAGTTCCTATGTGTCCCCCATCCTCTAAATGAATTGTGCCCTGAATTCAAACTCTGTCATGGCTTCTCTCTCACTATTCCCCCCCCAATATATATCCTTCACTACAACCAGACTGCAGTGCCAAGTCTCCTTTGAACATTTGCCCACTGAGTTCAATTTAATCTGCAAAAGATCATACTTAAAAAGAAGTTTTAGAATGTGCGCTGGATGAATTGTCACTGTTTAGCATGTCTGTTACCTCATTATGAAAGAGCCCTAAGTAAAATTCACATCTATTACAAGGTAAAAAATAAATAAGTAAATAAATCTATTACAAAGTAAAACAGAAAACATATACTCAATCTCCAAAGGCTCATATCGAAGATAATAAAGTAATTACTGCTTATTATAAATGCCGAGAACAACCATAACAAGTGACCTGACGGCAGGTACAACAGTGCTGTCCTGTGTGCTCAGTGATCCCACTGCGTGGGACAGTCTTTTCTGTCACCTATCAAAATCTCATCCTCAAGGCTCAATTCAGTGCCATTTATTCATTAAATTTTCTGATCGTTTACCGCAATTGGATGCGAGGTCTCTCACTTCTCTGATTCCCACAGAATCTTTATTCAAAATCTCCTAAAGAATGTACGCAAATAATACACAGCCACAGGATATGGTATACACATTTTCTTCTCTATTAGAAGTGTTTGAGGGTGAAAGTTCTTAATCTTATTCATCTTTACATCCACTACAGTACTTTTGAAAATGTGTTGTAGACATTTGCTAAACATTTATTAAACTTTTGTATTTGTTTCTCCATATATCACATGTTATTTGAACTGAAATGACACTTCATGCTGAAATTACACTGTTCCACCACTTTGAAGTAGGACAAATCTTGGTTAACTTTTTTGGTTAAACAAGCTAAAAGGCATGACTTAGATTCAAATTTTTATATTCCACTGAGAATGAGAACACGTGCATGTCCTAATACTCTACAGCTGATTACTTACCTGAGACCATGGTCTGTGATCTGATAACATCCGGACAAACTGAGAAACAGGAGCACACGGCCAGTCTCTTGTTCAGATTTTTCACTCCCAGAGTAAAGTAACAAGTCTTTTTCCCTAAGCAGTCTAGTCCTTGATGCTTTTCTACACAATGCAGAAGACTCTGGGAGTGCTGACATAGTTCTTAGAGCTGTTCCTGTACAGCAAAACGAATGACCACAGTACGCAAAGGCTGGAGAAGCACAATGCTGCTGCCAGCAGACGCTAGTCCTTAGTCCAACGATGTCCTTACTGTAACCACCAGAGGAAGAACAGTTTAAGTTGGTTGCTGTTTCCATTACACAGAGACTTTCAACATTTCTATGTCTCCATTCTACCGCATCTTCAATATCAGCCAGATCTTCGGCATCTAGCATCCACACATAAGGAGAAGTGAAATCTTCAGAAGATACAGGTTTAGTCCAGGGGTGTTCATTATCTATTTCTTCTCCGATGCCCTTGTTAGTTAAATCATGCAGACAAGCATACTGCTTGCTGGACTGCATGGTAATGTCTTTATTTTTCCATGTAGTCAAAGTAATTTTGCTTGCAGAAGTTTTCAAAAGGTCACTCTGATGAGAGGTCAGAATTCCAAGAGCTCTAGAAATCTTCTCTAGAGCCACATCTGTGATTTTTTCACATCCGGACAGATCAAGATGCCGAAGACTCTGGCAGCAACCAAGCCAAGACCAACTATAATTCAGAGGTAACAAGACTATTAGTGGATATTGTTAAAATTCTTCAAAAGCATTTGATTATATATAAGTAAATGGAAACTAAACAAAGATTTTTAAATCTAATGTAATCAATCAAACATTTACTGAATACATATAGTCAGGCACTACTTTAGATGTCAGAGATACAAAAGCACGTAAGAGTGATTAGGGACTAAGAGGCTGCGAACCCAAAAGCGTAGGAAAGGAGAAGACTTAGTTTACTTTGCTAAAAAGTAACCAGCAGAGGAAAAGCTGTACACACATGAAAGGAAGAGAGTAACTAGTCGTCAACAGAGGAAGAACCAGAGGAAACAAGCTCTAGGAATTGGCAGAGGTGAGCCTTAGCCAGAGAAGGGGACAGCTCTCCCTCAGAAACGGGAAGAGAGGTGCTGATACAAACACTAGGGTGAAAAAGAGAAGAGTGAGGTGGAGTAGGAAGAAAATTGGTGGCATCCAAAGAAATAAAATCTGTGAAGAGTGTACCCAGCTTCAGAATAAATATGAAGACTATAACAGGGAGCTTTGCCAAATGGTACTTGGAACCCGAATGAAACTGTAAACTTCTTAAAAACATTCGTGCCAATCTACATGGTTGCACAGCAAGGCTCAAAGGCCTAGACACGGTGTAGGATTATAATGATGAAAAGATGTTACAGATTGGAGTTTGGGATCAGCAGGGACCTATGGACTGGATGGTGCTATCAAGTTAGAGTCATACCCGTCTAAGATTTAACATTAAAAAATAACAGTACAATCAAATTACAACTATGCAAGTGAGAAACCATTCTACTGATTCGCAGTTAGACATCATATTTAAATATTCAAAGATAACTGACCTGTCAAACGCAGAATCTGAAATGTCAGTTTGGGTAAGATCCAGATGCTCCAGATTAGGACAAAGCTCCAAAATCTGCCTAACCTAAGGGGGGAAAAAAAATTACCGTGAAGACTTACAGACTTTTAGTTAGACAAGACAGAGACCGTTTAGTAAATAATACAATCCAGCAGTTTTCAAACTTCTGTACATGTAAAAATCACTTCAAATCTGCATTACCGATGTATATTCTGGGCTCAAACTCCAGAGAATCTGCTTTAGTAATTGTGAGATTAGACCCAGGATATTTACATTTATCAGGAACACCCAAGGAGATTCTGATGTGGGACGTCACAAGATACATTTTTATAAAGCAGAGATTTAATCTCACTTGCCCATCTCACCATGTATCATATAGTATAAAGAATTATAAAAAGCTGGGCTTCATCATTTAACATCTGCAAAACTGAACTATATCCTTTTCTATAGTGTATAGACAATGGTATCTATGTACAAAGATTACTGTGAGAATTGAAATGAAATAATATGAAAATCAGCAGTATATGCCTACCCCTGGGGAAGGAACTCTCATGGGTAAAGGTTTTTTTTTCCTTAATTAAACTCAGGAATAAGGAAATCAAATTTAGATCATTGCTACTTTTTATTAATACTCAAAGTAGTGATAATTTATACATACCATTTTGCTGGAAACTGCAGAGCTGTATGCTAATACTAAAGTTTTTACAGAAGTACCAACATATGGCAGAACATTATGAATTAAGCCATGGAGTAAACGTTTTTCCATTTGTGCAATGCTGATAGCAATCGATTCCTCTGCAGTCTCTTCTGTAAAATGAATTCAAAAGTCTAAGAACTTGATACACTAATTATAATTAGGCTACTCAAGGAATCACCAAATTATTAAATGTGAAACGCTTTTTGCTATCCTTAAACTCTCTTATGTATGCAAAGCAAGTCAAATGGACAAGGTCTCACTCTCCAGGACTTAACATTTAACAGGTCTGGCATCAACTAAAAAGAGGCAGAAGGGAAAAAAAGTTTACAATGAGAATAAAAATGAAAACTTTTTTTCATATACTTCAAGGTTGAAGGTGATTTTCATATCAAGATAGGTAGCAGAGGAAAGTTAAAAATAACTCCAGTTTCAGGTACTGAAAATGGTTTTGGAAAAAAAACTTTGAATACCTGAAGAACAGCAGGAGTTATTCAAGAGAATAGAGGACATCAAAAGAAAAATGAGCCATAATAAACGTATCATTCATTATTTTACCTAAATAAAAGAGAGACAGAGCTAGAAGAGATCAGAAACAATTATGATGTCCTGGTCATAATGAATCAAGCAAAAGAAAGTACCTTAGAATTTTTAAGAAGTTAAAAATCAGCATGGCTTTTGCTTTTAGCTTAATAATTTCTACAGAACTTGAATATTTACAATAGGATGCACTACTGTTACAACAAACACAACAATGAAAAAGAACCCTACAAACTCCAATTCAATATAAAGAAAAAAACACACTAAATACATTAAAAAGAATAAACTAGTAATTTTGTCACCTTTCTCGGGGTCCCATTATTGTTATGCTTACCTGAAGACCTAACCTGAATGTCTCTAAACATAAAACAGTTTAACAGAATAAGTTAAGGAAGGCATATTAAAATAAAATAAAAAAAAATGTAGCTGGGCAAAAGGAATAAAACTAGAAAGAATAATTCTGAATTTGTAACCAGTGGTTCCATGTTTACAGATATTATCCTAAATTCCTCCTTTAGCCAAACATGCATAAAATATAGGCATAAATATAACTTCTAGTTAACTCTATTTATTCTACTCTAATTTTATTCCCAAATGATTCTGGTTTTGTGGCCCTCCTTATCTAAATGTATGTTTACTGTGAAATCTTAAAAAAAATAAATAAACACCCTATGAAGAACAATAACATACAATAACTTCTCTGCAGGACTAGCAAAGACAGCTAAGCTGGAAAAACTAAAACAAGGCAGGGCCAAAGCTCAGCCCTAGATCCACTACACACTGAACAGATATATCACCTCAGAGAGGCTTAATCACCACAGCCTTAGCCTTTCCCTTTCAACAGGAAGGAAAACGACGGCCTTCTCTTTAGCTGTCTTCAAGGGTTGAGACAAATGCACTAAGTTTGGTAAAGCCTTGAAAACTCAACATGGGCATCATAAATTAATTTTCTAGAATGGAGAAATCAAGTCTTCCCTAAGGTGACATCTGAGTAAAGACCTTACCTCCTTGAAGTATTTGCTCAAATTTCTAAGGGACCTTAACTAATCTCTTTATTTAAAATCATAACTTCCTTCCTCTCTTTCTGGCACTTCCCTTCTTTATTTTTGTCCACAGCACTTGACACTATCTAATACTGTATATATTTTGCCCGTTTATTGTCTGCCTACCTTCTCCAGATTTTAAGCTAAACAGGCCAGGGATTTTTTTCCTCACATTTTTTTTTCATTATTAACATCCTGTCCAAAAAGTGCCTGCCACAGGGCAAGCCCATCATCAAATCTAACTGGGACAAATCCCTTTCTTCCTTATATAGCACCTTCCAAAGGTTCAAAACTATACCAAGATGTGGCACCTTCATTTCGTAAAAATAAACATGCTGCTGAAAGAATAATCTTTATATTTATAGTCTTTACTTTGCCAGACCACCTTACTATTTTTTTAGTGGGTAACTTATAAACAAAAATTCCCTATAGGTTCAGTTTTACCAAGTAGAAGAACATTTTATCTGTTAATTTTTGTTACTATTTTATCATCTTCTAGTAATTATTATCTGAACAATATTAAGGACAAACTTTATATCTTCCTCCTCCATATTCCCAAATAGTATCCTTCTGCATCTCTATTAAAACTCATTTTCGATTATGTACTTTTGAATTAAGGATTGTGATTCTAAATTTTCACCCGTGAGTTCAAGGGTGGAGAAAAAGTCTTATTTACCCTTGAATTCTCCCACAATGCTTAAAGAATGGCTACACTAGTTTTTATAAATCCTTACCATTTGCAAAGAATTTTCATATGTGTTATTTCTAATTCTACAACAACCATGTGAGGCAAGTGAATAAATGGATTCAACAGTTTCATGCTCCTTCCTGTGGGCCACATATGTCTCAATAAATACCACTGAACTGAATGAATGAAATGGCTCTAAAAAACACACTGTAAACTGCAAAGCGCTGTACATAATGAATGTACTTTATTTCAATAAGAAAAAAGCTATCATTTTCTAATTTTTTAAAGTATTTAAATATAAAAACATTGGCAACAACCTCATATACATTTAAAAATTACTTTAAACAGAATACATTTTAAATTTGCTGATTTACCTCCAAATTTTAAAAAGTAGTAGGCTTAAAAACATCAATATCTTTAGAAAACACAAATAACATAAATCCTAACACCTAAATGTACTTATTAAATATGACGTTGTTTATTAAAGCACCGTGCCATAACTTGAATCCCAAACACGGCTTACCAGATTCATCTATGTCGGCATCTTCATCCCATTCCTGAAAAGCACGACTTTCATCTTTTCTATTTTTCACCCATTCCTCATCAGGTTCGGTATCAAGTTCGGTTGCAGGGCCACTATACCAGTCACCTACTCGGCAAATAAACAGAACAAAATAAGATTAGACTGACCACCATTACAAAAAAAACAGACTATTTATAATAAAAGTATCTGCACACAGAAAAAGTTGAACCCTAGGCAATGGGCTAGCTACTGTTAGAAACAGTCAACTGTGGTTAAAAAAGATTACGCTTAAATAAGCAAGGAATTCCATTTCAGACAAACTAAAAAGAACTATGAAAAATAATTATCAATGGTTTTACATGCAGTTTTAGAAAACACTGAAAACAACCTAACCTTTTTCCCCTACTGTGGCCTCACACTGGCTCCAGCAATACCCCCATTATGATGATGGCTAATAAACAAAAGGAAGCAAGACTTTCAGCTGAACAGTGAGTTAGACAGCAATTCAGAAGTAGATGAGAACAGAGGTCAAAGGGAAATATTAAGGTAAAACTAAACCTTAAAGATCCTGGAGAATAGAGTGCAAATAAATTATATGACTGTGAAGTGAGAGACAATGCAGAATTAATTTACTGAACTCCCAGCATTACATCTTAATTAGCGTTTCTCAGCCTATACACTACTGATATTCTGGGCTGGGTAGTTCTTTGTTGTGGGAGGCCCATCCTGTGCATCATAGGGCGTTCAGCCGCAACCTTGACCTCTACCCACTGAGTCCAGTGTATACAATCCCCAGACTGGACAAACAAAAATGCCTCCACAGACATTTCCAAATGTCCCTTGCTGGGGGCGGGGGGCAGTGGATAAAATCAATTCTGAATGAAAACCACTGGAAACAAATACTACAAATAAATAAAAATAAATAAAAAACATTTTTATCAGACCTTTTTAAACATATTGAAAAAGAAAAAAGGCAGCATTTTAAGATCCAGTTAATTCCGCAGACGTCTAGCACAGCACACCACATTTGATCTCTATCAAATACCTACATTATGCATTTATTCCCAATAATTCTTCATTAATTAAAAATATAGCTAAACAAAAAAATATTTAAAATGTCTACATTTGCCTGGACTTTCATTTAGTAATTCATTATACTACAACTAACAGAAAAACTTATTCCACATAAAAATAGTAATTCTAATCATTTGTATATTGTCTACCCAAAAAGCAAAATAGCTTCACTAAAAAAAATCAAATATTTAGTAATAGCTTATGTTAAAGTGCTACATATTAATGGAAAAAAGGAAGCTTTTAAAATCAGTCATAATTTAATTTTGTGAGAAATAGAAATTTCCATGTCGAAGTAACAAATTATAGAAAACTAAAAAAAACTATGTGAACTTCAGGTTAATACTCACCTAGAAGAAATTATTTTAATTCAGTGACAGAACAATATATGTAATATTAGCTGTATTTATCCCATTACTACATTATATGCTCATGAAAAGAAAATTTTCTTTAATTGTTCACATGTAAAAGTAACTTACCACACGAAGTTAACATGAAATTTCGATTTATAGAATGAAGCATTACTAATCACAAAAAAATATGCTAAAGACAAAAACAGATTCAGTTATTTCAAGCCACTACCAAAAAGGGGCATAAATAGTACCTCATCTTTAAATTTTATAATTAATTTATTCTGTATTTTTTTAATACTCAATCTAAGTATTTAGAGTTGCTCTGACAACCTATTAATTTTATTTCTATCTTTTTGTTATGGAAAATTCCAAACATGTCAAAAGTAGGAATAGCATCTAAAAAGTGGCACAGTGAATACCCATGTGCTCATCACCTATCTTCAACAATTATCAACATTTTGCCAATTATTCTGCATTCCCTCCCCCAACCATTTTTTCCTGATTATTTTAAAGAAAACTGCACACATCACATAATAAAGCCATGAATATTTCAGCATTGCTAGCTTTTCAATGATGCATACAAAGAATACATAATCTAACTATGAAAGTTTCCCTCCCTGACCTTGCTTATTAATGTTTATGAATATCCATCTCAAAATCAGAGTGAAATATTTTTAAACAACTAGAATCTCATTACCTACCTCTGGCCCAGTGAACAGGGTAGAGATGTTTCCAGAGCGATCCAGTTTTTGCCAGCTGAGACCACTTAGTACTCACTTGACTGCAGCGACATAATTCCTGAGGATTGAGATAACTGAATATTGACAGCATTACCTCAGGAGGAAGGTGGGTTATACCTGTGGATTGTTCTGACACATCCGTTTCTGAAATAAAAAAAAGTAAAACTTTAACATTAAAGGCTATGAGAGCAAATGCCATAAGAAATTACAATCACATTTCTATAAATAAAATCCAGTGCCTAAAATCCACTCCTTCCAGCTTGCAAGACGTGGAAAGGAAACAACGTGGATTAGAGGTAACATGGGGATGTTAAACTTGTTAAGAACCCGTAGGGTTAAAACTATCTTGGCCCAAATCATACTTCATCAGTAGGAGCTACACTAACGAACACAGAATTGACTTCCTCTTACAGAGGCGTCACAGGAAAAATAATACTCACTTTGTAGCATAAGAAGCATCATTTGAAAAAGGAACCCAACAGGTTATACAGCTTTAAATCAACAAGGGTAGAGTCAGCCAGATTATGAGATCTCCAAGGCATTTTAATGACACACGAATCTCACATTTTCTATTCATGCATTGACTCCTCTATCTTCCTTGTGTTCCCTCTTTGATTTTCACATTTCATATGAGGTCTGTGAAATTTGAATTCTTTAACCTACAGGTACCCTAACCTATTTATATACTATTTATGAGCCATTTGAGACAATATAAAGATTTCTAATGCTGGTATACATTTATTTAGAATCTTTCATCAGCAACTATTCTAGGAAAAAAGTCATTAGATGTCTAATTTCCTATAATGTATCACTTCGGTAGCAATTTTCGGAAAGAAAAATGCAAATAAGGTACACAATAAAGAACATAAAATATAAGAGTCATCATTAAAGTGCTACAAAGAATATGAGAACTTGTGTATCTGATTTGTCTTCACAAAGCAACTTAAATACAGAAATGCTATGATCAAATTATTTTAGCCTAACCCTTTTTAATGGCAAATATTTTAAAAATAATACAGCTATAATTTGCTTTGAAGAAATGAGAAAATTAAATGTAATAAGGATGATGCTTTTAAATCCCATGTTATATTACAATTAAACCAGACACAACAGGTCTTGGCTTGGTGTCTCAGGCACAAGTTGAATCTCAGAGTGAAGCACAGAAGCTTTATGGGTTTAATTACAGCTTAACCTATAAAAACGTCTTTGTTTCAACATGCATCTCACTTACTTTGTTAAATAAAAATAAGAGAAAAGGAACAATTTCAAAGAATTTTAAGCCATTTTAAGTGTCACTGCTATTGCCCATACAGAAGCAGCAAAGGAATTTTTACTAGCCTAAGGATGCCAATTTTCTTTAATCACGTTTTAAAAGGCAAAGCTATCGAAGATAAATAAGAATAATAATGAGAAAGTCGTTTCTAAGAAAAAAATCAGGCATATTTTATTCGCATTTCTCATTTGTTTTCACAAAGTAAGTGTACATAGAAAAACTATGCCTCGTATATTCACTCTCCTGTGTATTATTGTATATAAACGAAGAGAATGACACACGGGAAGGGAAGGAGTAAAAAATATAACCGATTTTGAAAACTGATGAAAAAAACGAGGAAGGATAAAAGCCGCCACTATGGTCAACAAAGCTCAAAAAGCTGGATAATACTGCAAAGGTGTTATGTAAATGGTAGTTTTCAATAATTCTGAGCAGCCAATAATTATTATTATTACATGTGCATATAAATTCCTTCAAGGAACACTGGACTGCATATAGCCCAACCACATGAGATTTTAAATTATAACACTAAATTCTTGGATAGAAGCTACTGTCTTCAATTAAATTTATACTTGAAAATAAATGGCTTAAATTATTCCTCGAACGAAACCTAAAGTTCAAAGCAACAAGAAACAAAATGCCTTGGAATTAATAACTCATTCACTATCTGAGCATAGGCATCTCACCTTTATCTGACTTTTCATCCACAGAATATTTAAAAAACTTCTGTCTCTCCTCAGCTTGATTCCAGAGGCTCAAACCTCTGAGGAGTTCCGCAGTATCCTTCTGAGAGCAATGCTGTGCAATCACTTTCTTTTTAATATCCTTAAGCTCTTCATAGGTAAAATATTCCATTAACATGGGCTGAAATACCTAAATTAAATAAAAAGGTCATAAGGAAAGATGCTAAATTAACTTGTTTTACTCTATACCTTTTAAATTATTAATGGCTCAAGTCCAGTATTATGACTACCTATTTCAAAGTGATAAAAGTTTTATGTTACCACTTAGTTTAACCAAATTATGAAAAGATTATCACCAAAAATATCTTTCTCTCAATGAATTCTCTGGCCGATAAGTCAATCCTAAATAACTTCAAAGCATCAAAACCAAAAGGTCTTCCTATAGAGAGCTTGTCAAACGCTCTTGATCATTCTCTTACGGTTGGACAGTTAGGTCAGTTAACTGCCTTTTGTTACAACAGTAACTGACCTCTGCTCAAACGGCCTCTAAATCCTATGAGAATGGTACGCAGCGTATCAAAACCCTAAAAAATCAGAGCTCTACTGAGACCTTTGACTACTCAAAATGACCTACGAGATTTCCTCTTCAAAACACAAGCTTAGTCCCAACTTCCAGCGTATAGAATTAGAACCTATAGAGGTGGAGCTTTTGTATTTTTTTTACGGTTCTATGGATAATTTTGATGTGCATCACAAGGAACACTGCTCTGGTAACTCAGCAGTTCCAATGCTGAATGCTTGTTACAGTAACCTGGGAAGCCTTTAAAATATACCCATACCAGGATCTCCCCCCTGATTTAACTGGTCTGAAAAGGGCTTAAAAGTGTTTTGTTTTTGTTTTTGTTTTTTAAATATAACCTAATTATAAGGTGAAGCTACAATTGAGAATCACTATAATAACTGGTTTACAGCTGAACAAGTACAGAGTTCCTCATAAAATATTTTCTCTATTCCTTACCCTGATATGCATTCCACTTTAGAGAATGAAGAGAATGAGAAAATATTTTGCTCATTCAATTAGTGATATCCTAATACATGTGTACTAGGCATAAGACTGATCGTTTTAATACCACCATTTAATTACTAAAATCCACTACTAAAAAAAGAACACTAAAAAGTCTTCAAACTTAGCATGAAAATACAGAAAAAGTTTAAAGAATCCTCTAAAGGTTCTGAAAACACATTAGGGTGGCATATAAAATTATTAACATCAATACAGTGTAATCTGCATAAGAAAATATTTATTGAATAAATGAATTAAAATCCATGAAAAGCCACAACACCTCTACGAGGGAACAAATTTATTGGTTTTTTTCTTGGACTTTTCTTCATTTCCTAAAGTAAACGAGGCTTCCATGAATTATTTTGAAGAATTAAAGGAAAAATAATGTTTTTAAACTTTCATAAATCAAAATCACAAGAAAAAAATTATGCTTACCTCCTCTTCTTCTTTCATATGAGGAAGAAAATCTCTTGTAAAAGCCTCCAGTCTCTCTTTTAGCTGTTTTGCGTAATTTAACTGCTCATATTCATTCTAGAAACAAAAAAAGTTTGTCTTCTATGAAAGTTATGCTCCATTATTTACATTGTACCTGATCATAGGAAGTCAGTTTAAAATACAACATAAAACCTTAAAAAATATAGCCTGACAAGTAGCAAAGTGTTTTCTGTACTGTTCTAAGTCTACAAGGTGCCCTTAAGATCTTTTAAAGGAATCCTGAATTCCTTTAGTAATGGCATCTCATACTTCTTTTTTAAAATGTCATATAAAGTCTAAAAATAGCAAGCATATCTCCAAGCAGTCTTCAAGAGCCTACTGGACTCTATCATTACAGAATCCCTTTAAAGTCATCTACGCAATTCAGAACACCTGTTACATTATCCTACAGAAGACCATATACGCTTCTAAAGACCAGGTATCAGTTACTAAAGGCAAGGAGTTCACTACATCTTGAAGTAAAGATTCTAAGTCTCGACAACAGCTAAAAAGTTCTTCCTCATGTAAACTAAGATCACATTTCTCGGCAACTTATCCATCACTTATACATCAGCCCTCTAAACTTAAAATGTGTGGAATAATAAAACTTTTTAAATGTGGGAATATTTTATTCCTG